>NW_027532856.1:2749905-2783001 GCF_008692635.1 Crocuta crocuta
AAGTGTCAGAATGGAGATGGGGGGGGGGGGCACCTGGGCGGGTCAGTCAGTTAAGCATCAGACTTTAGCTCAGGTCATGATCTCACGGTTCATGAGGTTGAGCCCCATGTCCGGCTCTGCGCTAACAGCTCAGAGCCTGGAGTCTGCTTCAGATTCTGTGTCTCCCTCTCTCTCAGCCCCTCCCTCACTTACACTCTGTCTCTCCTTCAAAATTAAATAAACATTAAAAATTTAAAAAAAAACAATGGAGTTGGGATTCAAGGTAGGCTGATCAGAGAAATCTGGGGTATTAATAGGAGGATCATGTTCTTTTTTTCCAAGTTAGGTGGTTGCTTGTGGTTATCTTTTTCCCACTGGAAAGAACCTGGCTGAGAATAAAGCCATCAACATAAAGTCAGCCATGTATTTTTTCTTAACTTTGTTGAAGCTGCATTTGTATCACTTGCAATAGAAAGAAGTGATACAAAGAATTGTACAAAGCAATTGCCAGTGAGTTATTCTGAAGAAAAAATACATAGAGTTGACGATGACTGAAAAAGAACCATGAAGAGTAGGAAATATATTGGGGTTTTAAAAAGGAATAGAATTCGGATTGGTACAAAGGGAGTAAAGCATTTCAATACAGTCATCATCAAAAGGAGAGATTATAGGAAAGAATAAGGTATCCTCAGGGGACTATGAGGTCATTTTTAAAAAATTTTTTTAAGGTTTTATTTATTTTTGAGAGAGAGAGACAACATGAGTAGGAGAGGGTCAGAGAAGAGGGAGACACAGAATCCGAAGACAGGCTTCAGGCACTGAGCTAGCTGTCAGCACAGAGCCCGACGTGGGGCTCGAACCCACGAACCGTGAGATCATGACCTGAGCTGAAGCCAGATGCTCAACCGACTGAGCCACCCAGGCGCCCTATGAGGACCTTGTATGGAGGTCACTCCAAACAAGTTAGGAGTTTGTAGCAGAGATGCCTAAAATGGCAGATTCAAGACTACTGAACATCTTGAGAGTAAGCTTAAGAAATATTGACTTTGGGGCACCTGAGTGGCTCAGTCAGTTAAGCGTCCAACTTCAGCTCAGGTCCTAATCTCACGGTTTGTGAGTTCCAGCCCTGCACTGAGCTCTGTGCTGACAGCTCAGAGCCTGGAGCCTCCTTCAGATTCTGTGTCTCCCCCTCTCTCTGCCCCTCCCATGCTTATGCTCTGTCTCTCTGTCTCTCAATAATAAAAACGTTAAAAATTTTTTTTAAATTAAAGAAAAAGGAATATGGACTTCATCCCTGAGCCAAGAGTGCAATAGATTTTCAAGCCAAAGAAAGATGTAATAAAAGTAATATTAGGAGGACTAACCTGGCATTGATGTGTACAGTGGCTCAAAGGAAAGGGCCTAGCCAAGAGGCAACAAATAAGAGGTAGTACAGTAGAGACAGTAAACATAATGCCTATTAATCTTAAGTTTAAATAGAAAGCTAACAAGAGTTGTGCAGTCAAATCTAAAAAGAGGAATAACAGGGGCGCTCGGGTGGCTCAGTTGGTTGAGTGTCCGACTTCTGCTCAGGTCATGATTTCACGGTTCATGATTAGAGCCCCGTGTCAGGCTCTGTGCTGACAGCTAGCTCAGAGCCTGGAGCCTGCTTCAGATTCTGTCTCCCTCTCTCTCTGACTCTCCCCTGTTCATGCTGTCGCTCTCTCTCAGAAGGAAATAAAACATTTAAAAAAATTAATAAACATTTAAAAAAAAGAATAACAATTGAATATACTAAGTTATTCATTTTGTCTTATGCTGTAACTGGATGTTTCTAAGAATAACTACACAAATAAATTATATCCAAACTTCATTTCTCAAAAGCTCATAAAGCATAATTTGCATAGTATATTCTCCCCATATGTATATAAGTCCTTCAAACTATAGATTCTTCAGATGAATGTTTTAAAATAATTCTGATTATTCAGAAATGGAAGGAGTGATAGTTATCAATGGGCCTCAAATGGGGATAACTCTGCCCCTCCCCTCTGCCTCAGGTTACTTGGCAGTGTCTGGAGATATTTTTGATTGTGACAGCTCTAAGGGTGCTACTGGAGTCTACGGGATAAAACCAGAGAGGCTGCTAAGCATCCTACAGTGCATAAGATAAACCACCACAACAAAGAACCATCAAGTCCAAAATGTCAATATTATCAAGGTTGAAAACCCATGATATAATACCACTTCAATACTAGGTCCTTAAAAATATTTACTACTTTGGACATTAAAATGACAAGTTCCAAATTTCAGTTTTTAATACACCTCAGAATGTTTTCAGTACTCAAATCTGTTCATGTATTTACATAAATATAAAGCAAAAATTAAAACGTAGAATATCTAAAAGCTTTTACATTGATCCTATGTCCCAGGAAGTAGGAGAAAAGTTTGAATTTTCACATAGCTACTCACACTTTCCCTTATTTGTGCATCCAGAAGATAGTTGTAGGGACAAAATATTATGTGAGCATCTTCTATTAGTTCTCGTGCTGTGTAATATGGACATGCCTTTAGTTTTTTTCCCAAGCTGATGAGGTCTTCTATATCCCAGGCTTTGCACATCCCTTCCAGAGTCTGTAATGTGTGTTGATCACGAATTTTATGCACACCATGATAAAAATAGCAGGATTTGCCCTAAAAACAAATATGCATAACTAAAATGTGAATCAACACAGGAACAAAGGAATAAAACAAGTTTATCTCAGAATTTTCAGAACATCATTAAAGCTACCTACAGGAGAAATGCTACTATAACCACAATCACAATTTCAAAGAAACTATATTAGTTGGGGCACCATGGCTCAGTCTTGATTTCAGCTCAAGTCATGATCTCACAGTTTGTGAGATCAAGCCCTGCATCAGGCTTTGTGCTATTAGCTTGGGATTCTCTCTCTCCTCCTCTCTCTGCCCACCCCACTCATTTGCACTCTCTCTTTCAAAATAAACATTAAAAAAAAAAAAAAAAAGTATTGGTTGACTCATATAGAGCTCCAGGTCAGTATAGATCTAGATACTCCAAATTAACCTGGAAAAAGAAAATTTTTTAAATTATGTTTGTTGTATCCTTGTTATGATTAAAGTGATATTAGGGGCGCCTGGATGGCTCAGTCAGTTAAGGGTCCAACCTCAGCTCAGGTCATGATCTCGCAGTTAGTGAGGTGGAACCCCATATCAGGCTCTGTGCTGACAGCTCAGAGCCTGGAGCCTGCTCTGAAATTTTGTCTCCCTTTCTCTCTGTCCCTCCCCCATTCACAGTCTGTTTCTCTCTCTCTCTCTCTCAAAAATAAACATTAAAAAATCAATAAAGTGATATTTGGCAAAAATATTTCTTGAAGGATATACAAGAACAATGTTATCACTGGTTGCTTTCAAAGACGACAGCTAAGTGACTTGGGAGACAGAAGTGATAGAGATTTTTCTCTGTAGACACTTGTTAAGTTTTCAGTTGAGCCATGAGAGAGTATTACTTAATCAGATATATATAAGTGAAAAGAAGAAAGCAGAGAGGGAAGGATGTCTTAGGGGGAAAAAAATAAAGAGTGTTCACTACAAAATATTTGGAAATTACAAAAGAGTATCAAAAAACTCACTAAATTATCTATCATTCTATCACCCAAAGAATGTACTAGTAACATTTGATGTATTTCATTCCACAATTCTTCTATACATATGTATAATATACATTCATATGAAAACATCTCTACAATGCGACCTAATACTAAAACAATGAGAACAAAGCAAATTTTCCCTAGATATCAAGAATTACTAACAATTTAGCCACAATAAACATTTTTTATAAAACCAGAGTCACTTTTTTTCTCTCCATCTGATTCAAAATCCTATCAGAAATATTTCTCACATCACTAAGTAGTTTTTCATTGTTGCCCACATATGTACATTGAATGAATAGCTATAAACTAGTTTCATTATTGTTGGGCATTTAGACTGTTAACCAACTTTTACATTATAAATAATGTTTCAAAGAGCATTTTAATTTTATGCACATCTCTCAATATTTTCTTAGTCTACAATTTTAGATAGGACATTCTGAGACCAAACAGTACAAAGTATTTTTAAGTTTCATAAAAACCATACCACCAAATTACCCTCCAAAAAGCATATACCATTTTACATTACCCTTTTTCCATAACTTTATCAACACTAATATTATCTTTTCTATCTTTACTATTTAAAAGGTAAAAAATAGAATCTTCTTGCTTTGATTTGTGTTTTTTATACTTTCTAGCAAGGTTTAACAATGCTATTCTACTATATGAACATGCTAACAAGTTTCAACAATAACTTGTATTTCTTCTTTCATGTACTATCTGCTAATGTCCTTTGCTATTCTTAGAAGTAAAAAATTTTATTAATATATGCTAATCAAAAAATGAGAAAATAAGTCCTAGCAACAGTGTGTTATATCTTACTAAAAGATGAAATTAGAATATACATTATTAGAAGTATAAACTTCTATGAATAAAGCACACAATTTGTCAATAACTACCAAAATTTAAAATTTCATCAATATGAATATGTATATAATGCAATGTTTAATGGCCAAAAAAAGGGAAATAAACCAAATGTTTACCAGAAGGTGACATGTTAAATAACTTATGGTAAATTCATGCAAAAGATACAGTCTTTTAGAATAAACATGTGCCAATATGTTTGAGCTTTTAAAAGAATATATACATATAACAAATGCATATTTAAGTGTTTTGAAAAATATACATAAAACTTTACAGAAATTTCCTTGAAGGGTTAAGAAAATAGGAAGAGTAAAAAAAGAAATTTTCCCTTTTTTATGTTATGACTTTCTGTAATTCTGAGTCTTCTAACCACAAATATATTATTTCTCTTTTTCAACTGTCATCTGGGACTAAATGATAGAAGAATGGGCCATTTTTATTTTCATTAATTCTATGTACCAATAAAAAAATTAAATTGTTGTGAAATCCAATATTTATCTTTCTCAGTTTGCTGTCCCTAACAAGTGAAAAACAATTATTGATATGTAGTACATTCTTATCTACAAACTATCCAAAAGCCAAATCTATGTTTTCAAAACATACATACTCATTACATTCACAAAAATCTCTAGAAATTACTGGAGATGGAGTAGAGCATAAAAAGTTCATAAGGTATAAAATAATGTCGACAAATCAAGGACAAAGCATGATCAGTCAAGGGACGACTACTAGTTTCCACAGCTTTGTATTCAGCCATGTATAAAGAACCTGTAAGGTACTAAAAATAAAAATTGAGAGAAAAGGCTTCACCTAACCTTCTTTATTTAGTACATTCTCTATATTTCACTTCCTCTGGCCCATCTATACTACTCTTCTTTATTCCTCAAGATGTGTCAACTTCCTCATACCTTAAAGCCACCTTTTGTTTTGTTTCTAGTATAATCAAAATAACAATAGCTAGGAGTTAGAAAAGTTGTCTGTCTTGCTAATTCGCTGTCAGACATTGGGCAAACCTCAGGGCCCATTTTTCTCATGTGATGAGGCATCAAAAGAGTAAATAAACCAAAAGCCTTTTAAAGATTCCTCAGACCCACAGACTGCCATTTCTAAGGTTCCTCTAAAATCCTGATTGTGGGATCCAGAGACAGAGGGAGACATGCCAAGTATCTTTCATACTGACTTTGATACAGATTGAGTTTAATAACATGACATTCCCCATTTCTTCATTCCAAGTATCTTCTGTACTATGCTAAAAGCTTATATTTGTACCAAATGATCACCAAGATGCCTTCAGAGTATGTAATTATTCACTGTTAAATCTCACCTTTACAAAAAAACATATTTTCTGTATTGAAAATAATTTTTTAGAATTATTTCTGGAGATAATTAGATTTTTTTCTTAACTGAAACAAAAATTAACTTTTAGCAGATAAGTGCATTGCTTTTCCAGTACAGGAGCACTTCTGCAAAAGAAACAGTGAACAAAAACACATGTGCCTTTGGATCAAGCCAAAAAATCAGAAAGTTTACACTTTAAGGGCACTTAGAATGACACTCCTGTGCAGGCTGATAGCAAAACCAGCATGGTTCATCCATTTTAGCAGTGTAATACAACCCTGAGGGGAGTCTGTCAATTGAAGTGTTATCACACTTTAAACTCTTTTTCACTCAAACTGTCAGTTATCTATTTATCATTTCACTTTGGTGATTCAGCCATAGTAAACACAGACACCTATAGTGACTTTGTAATTGGCCATCATTACAATACCAAATTATCTTCAGGACTTGAGAACAAGAAAAAGAATGTTCATGTATGCCTATGACCTAAGCATTCTGAGGCAGAATAAGGTCAGAACAAATAACCTAAAGCAGATATCTTCAATTACTTATAAGCACTGAGAAAGAAATGCATAATACAAAATAATTTATTCAAATTACATGGTAGAAGGTGATCTATCAATCAATTAAATGAAACTCAAGGGCTACCTATCGCTCATAGCTTTTTGTGTAGGAACAACTCTGACAAAATATTAGCAAAAGACAGAAGAACTTTCAAAATATATTAAATTATAAGTCATATCACAGACTATCAATTTATGGTTCATCAATAATTTCTGAGTATATTCCAGGCTTGTAATTTCAGCTCCAGAGTAAACAAGTTATTAAACTGTACACAGACTACCAAACTAATATGGCCAAAAAACTATTAAAACATCATGTTTTTACTAAGAAAGACTTCTCAATTTCCACTTGCCCAAATTCATATTATTCAAGATTTCCCTGGAAAACTTCAAAACCATTAATGACGCATCTTTAAAGTTAATAACTTTTTTGAAAGAGAAGTTTTGTACTAATTAGAATTACATGATAGGACAATCATTATATTTCTCATTCAATTAAAAAACATTTTAAAAATTTACTCAAAAGGAGAGAGCCTAAATAAACTATCTTCTTTTGAAGTTTTAAAATACTGTATATAAAATATATTAATTAGGTCTAATTAAACTATATCACTTATATACTTTTATCTCCGTCAGTGACATCATCCATGTTTGACTATTCTTGGTGGCAGGGTTTCAAAGAAGACATCTGACTAAAATGGAACTCAAGGAATTAAATATCCTCAAACATTAGGACTAAAATCTATGATTTGAAACTCAAAGAAAATTTTTTAAGAACAACTTTACCATAAGAAATTTATCAATACTAGCAATCAATTTGATTTTCATAGGTTATCTGATTATCACTGGAAATACACATATAAAACATGAATACATAAAAAACTGTGTAAACTAAATCTTTTCAGCCTTATTTTTTCTCTAAAACAAAATAACTTTACTCACATTTTTTCCATCCAACAATTCCATGCACTTTTCATTTCTGTTGAAGTTACCCACTACTTCAGGATGGACACAAGTATGATCCCTGCTGGAAAGAATAGTCATTGGGACCCCTGAATATGCTGTTCTCCGGAGCTCTCTAGTAATCTGAGCAATCTGTTTGTGCGTGCGTGTCCCAAAATATATTTTGGGTATCTTGGATTTCCCCCCGTGATCCTTCTTTGCGGTATTTGAGGAATCTTGACTGTTTCCTTGTTTAGCAGAACAACAACACCTGGAACAGTGACCAGGGGGCTGTAACAAAGAAAAGACAAGACAACTCATATCTGGTATACCACAGAAAATGTTATGAAACCTCTCACAGAATTAGAAGCTATAAGTATTAATTCACAACTGTCAAATAAAGAGAAATGCCAAGATATTACATCATCTAAAATTTGCCATTAAGAAGTTATAAATGAGGTTTCCATATTTATATGGTTTTCTAACATATCTCCAACTCTTGAATTCCAAATGTTTTAAATAGATTTTAATTCTCCTCTTTCACAAATTGTAAAAAATAAGACAAAATGGAGGGCAATTTTCAGTTTTGCTTAAACTTCAAGTGAACTTGCAATATTACAGTTTAGAATTGATAGTGCTATTTTTGTTTACAGCGTAACCCATTCAAATATCCTATAATATACCAATATTTTAAAAAGCATTTTAAATATAGCTTACAAAAAAATAGTAATATCAAGTTTAACTTACAATATCACTAAAATCAAGAAAATTATTCTCTAGCAAAGGGATAAAAATTAATGCAAATTATTAATATTTAATAATGAAGTATATCTGCAAGGACAAGTTTTTCTGAAATTAAATTACCTGTCACGGAATGCAAATCCATCATTAAATTATACAGGATAGCTTTCTCTGGACAACTTTAGTCATAATTTAGTTCCATAATTAAAATGGATATATGTCTCCTTGAGTATACCATATGGAACATCAAGAATATAGTCCATTATTTACCTGATTTTTCTCTTCTGTTTTCAAACTCTCAAAAATAAAATAAAAAGTTTAATGCTATATATTGGAACCAGGGGTTTTTAATAACTACTCCCTTTTCAACCTCAATTACTACACAAATGAGACAGAATGCAGCCTCATTTAAGAGAAATACTATAAGATGGTTAGTTTTATATTAGTGGTCAACGATGGGAAAAAAGTTAACTAGCACAGTAGCTTAAGAAAATGTATACTATAGAGTTTTAGTTTAGTAGAACAAATACACCATTTAACTGAGGTTTTTTTTTTTTTAATTATAATCAGTAAGAGTAGACTTCATAAACAAATGCTAAGTCATAGCATGTTACACCACAATACTGGGGATCAAGCTGTCTTTTAGCCTCAACTCAGTGGAAAAGCAAGTTCAAATTACTCCCAGTCTCGCTCAACCTTGTCCGCCATTAAATATTACAATACATGATAGAATGGATGTAAATGTGACCCTTCTGGAGCTGTCACTCACTGGGATAAAAGGTTCACTGATGTGCCAAATAAACAGTCAGTCAAAGCAGATAAAGTTACAGCCATGCTGGAATTGTTACATTCCCCTCTCAGGTTGCCAGTAGCAGCAGATTTCATTACAGAGTGCTGCCACATTAAATAGCCAGTTCCAAATATCCTGCCTTCTATATTGAATAATTACTTATTCACTGAAAGGATAAAAAGAAGAGTTATGAATGGGGCTCTTGTCAACAGTGAGGCAGGAAACAGCTGACATGTGGTTTATGTTACATATGTTGCAATATCTAACAATTTATGGTCACATAGAAGATGGAATGCAAATTGTATCATGATATTTCTGACTGAATTCTTTTTTGGTCTTTGTAATGATCACATTAATTAACCTAGTAAATGAATTAAGATAACGTTAGGTAGAAGAAGTAGTCTATTTTTCCGTACCTTCAATCTTTTCACTCAATTATACTATTCCTCTTCGCGTGATATAGTAAATTAAATACTAAATATTAAACTGAATATTGGAATGCTAGGGTCTNTACATATATATAGATAGTTATATATATAATATATATGGATATATTATATTCAAGCATAAAAATAACCCAATAGAGTGGGGTTTTCTCAAAGCTTAGAAAACCTCCTTTTTGATGAAACTTTCAGAATCAATTCTACTTAAAGCTTTATCACCTACTCCTTTTAATTCCACTGTTTTCTAACCAAAAAGTCCAAACAATGAAATAAACAAAATATGTCAACACCGTATGACAAATAATATGTAACTTGCAGACCTTTATACATATGTATCTTCCACATAATATTTTTCAAATAAAAAGAAATGCTATTATACAGTTTAGTAACTTTCTGTTTTGTATTAAAACTTTTTACTTTTTAAAATTTGGCACTAATAACTTTAAAAAAGGATCTGCCTATCTTAAAAAGTTATGATAGTAGCTATAACTATCAAAAGCTAAAGATCAAGAACTAGTTTTAGAAAACTTTTCCCATTAGAGCAGCTTTATTTAGGTACCTTAAATTTGGTTTCCACCCCATAAATGAGAAAATTATATACTATGGCTAATTTTATATTAAACATGTTTTTGTTTATTAAGTTTTACAGTGTCTGAAGTAATTATATCATCTATGAATTTGAGGCTGACTCTCCTTAAGAATATTATTTTTCAGTGGGTTGTTAGGCAAGTACTGTAGAAGATGGAAAATAAGAAAGAAAGCTCATTCTTTTTCCTTTGCAATATTAAAGAGGAATTATTTCTTCAGAAGTGATCTTCTATTGAAGCTTCCATTCAAAGGATTTGGTACAATCCTACTTAAGATGGAAAAAAACCAAATGTGGCAAAAGAAAAGAGGCATTTATTTAGCTACATAAGAGAATTATTTGTACCAAAATTACCAACTTTCAATTCTGTAAGAAAACTAGAGAAACAATATTGAAAACAGCAATGTCAGGAAGTCATAATATCCTCAAATCCAATTAATAGGCTAACACTTAATGGCCTCTTTCTGAAACACGTTGATCTAGCCATCTTGAAACAATAAATGAATAAAATTAAGTAATTTTGTACCTTTCATTAAATATTTCTCCTGCTAACAAGCTATCGGGTTTATCTTTCATAGTGATATTTTTCTTTTGCTTCTGACCTTTGAATTTTCAGAGATTGCATTAGGAAACTAGAGAATAAATTAAAAAGTGTTCGCTTTCATCCAACATATCTGAATATCAAGAAAGATAAAACACATAGGTTCCCCAAAACCTGTAATCTTTAATACCGGAAAGTGGCTATACTGAGTGGCAGAAACAACCTCTTGAAGATATGGCTGCTTTTCCTATAACTAGAAACTGTCTAGAGTCCTTTTACTTCAACAAAAGGCAAGAAAAAAAACCCAAGCCAAATAACACCAAAATTCTATCATTTAGAGAAACAAAAAACAAAACAAACAAAAACTACTGGGGCCCCTGGCTGGTTCAGTAATGGAACAAGTAACACTTGATCTCAGTGACATGAGTTCAAGCCCCATGTTGGGTATGGAGCCTATATACATACTTTATAAATACATATATTCATAAAGAGAAATGCAAAAGACATATGTGGGTGTGATGGTTGTATTGCTTCCATATGCAGCAGTCAACTGTTTAAAAGTACATTTCAGGGGTGCCTGGGTGGCTCAACCAGTTGAGCATCCAACTTCGGCTCAGGTCATGATCTCACTGCTCTTGAGTTTGAGCCCCTCATCAGGCTCTGTGCTGACAGCTCAGAGCCTGAAGCCTGCTTCGGATTCTGTGTCTCCCTCTCTCTCTGCCCCTACACCCTCACTCTTTCTCTCTCGCGCTCAAAAATAAACATTAAAAAACATTTTTAAATAAATAAGTAAATAAATAAAAATACATTTCAAGGGTGCTTGGCTGGCTCAGTCAGTAGTGTGTGACTCTTGATCTTTGGGTTATGAATTCAAGCCCCACATTGGGTCCGTGGAGATTACTTAAAGATAAAATCTTTTTAAAACTAAAAACTAAAAATACATTTCAAATCTGCAATAGTCAAAACTGTTCTTGGGGTGCCTGGGTGGCTGAGTTGGTTAAGCATCTGACTTTGGCTCAGGACATGACCTTGCGGTTCATGGGTTGGAGTCCCACATCAGGCTCTGTGCTGATAGCTCAGAGCCTAGAGCCTGCTTTGGATACTGTGTCTCCCTCTCTCTGCTCCTCTCCCATTCCCATTCTATCTCTTTCTCTCAAAAATAAATAAACATTAAAAAAGGGGCTCCTGGGTGGCTCAGATGGTTGGGCGTCCAACTTCAGCTCAGGTCATGATCTCACGGTTCATGGGTTCGAGCCCCAAGTTGGGCTCTGTGCTGACAGCTCAGAGCCTTCAGCCTGCTTTGGATTCTGTGTCTCCCTCTGTCTGCCTCTCCCCAGCTCATGCTCTGACTCTCTCTCTCTCTCTCTCTCTCTCTCAATAAAAAAACATTTAAAAAATAAAAACATTTAAAAAATTTAAAAAAAACCTGTTCTTGTAAGGTCAGCAATCAAGGACGACTGAAAATCCTCTTACATCTAATAATTTCTATTCTCGCTCTTGTCCTACTATATAGAAACATATCTAAATTTTTTGAAAAGATAAAGATTGTAAGATTTGATCTTGAAAGACAGGCCAACTTGAGTCCTTGACACTAGTCCTTGAGATTCTCTCTCTGGTCCCGCTCTTTCTCCCCTCTGCCCCTCTCCAATGGTCTTTCTCCCTCTCTAAAAAAAAAAAAAAAAAAAAAAAAAAAAAACAAAAAAAAAAAAAAAAAAGNCTTTTCCACACAACAACAAAAAATACTATGTCTAAACAGTTGAAAAACAAAAGTGAGCATGGTGACTAAATACATTTAAAAATAGAAAATAATAAAAGAATAGCTAGAAACTATTGCATTGCTAGAGAAGTTATTTTGCTAATTAATAAGTCAGGGGACCTTCCAGAAGGAGACTATGAATTGAATTCTGAACACAGACATAAAAGAGTATATTTAATGTGAAAAATAAGTATATAAAAGAAGTAGAGAGGAAAAAGAGACCAAAAAGAAGTTTATTTGTAGGAAATTAAAGGGAAAACTAGGCCCATGGAATAATAACATACTGTTCTGAAACTTTCCACATGTGCTTGTATTGTCTTTCAACCACACTGCAAATTCCTTAAGGAAAGAAACTATGTCTTACGTTTTTTTATATAACTCATTCACTGAACATAGTGTTTTGCATGACTGTAACTGAAATTTTTTTTAATCGATGTACTTTGACTAATGTCCCTAAGCCAAGTACTGTACATGCATTGCATTTTATTTGTCTGTTAGATGCATAATTGATGTCCTAATTTGAAGTTCTTCACATATCAGAAAGTTACTTCAATATAAAAAAGTTAGCTTTAAAAGAAAAAGTACGGAAATTTGTTATTTTTCAAAGCCAAAAAGTCATCTTGTATACTAATATTCAGACCACTTTTAGTTGTGACAAACCATATCCTGATATATTCATTATTAGTAATAACTATCATTTATTAAGGCTGTCCCTGTGCTGAACACTTTACATGTACTATTTCATTTATTCATCCATCCATCCATTCATTCATTCAAGAAACATCAGAATTCTTGATATATCAAGACAATGACAAGGGTCACCTCATCTCACTGACAAAGACTACTTCACTCTTTAATTTTCTACAAAGCATAGTTTGTAGACTGCTTATCAATACCAGTTTGACTCATGTATTACAAAACTGTTTAAAGTTAGTACTCCAAGTGCATTATTTTCTGAATGTAATTACAAAATACTCCTAAGAGTAAGCTATAAAATTTACTTCAAGAAACTATTTTAACTTATTATTAGTTGACATTTAAATCAAATATTTTCTAACAAGATTTACATTATGTTCCATAAGGAAAAAAAACAAAACTCTCAATTAAGAGACTCGTTAAAGCACACATCAACAAAACTTTCCTGTAAAGGGCCAGAGATTAAATAGCTTATGTTTTGAGGGAAATAAGGTCTCTGTTCCTGTAAAAGAATATATTTTTATGATCCCAATGTGGGGAAGGATTTCGTAAACAATATACCAAAAGCACAATGACTGAAAACACAATCTCATTACAATGTAAAATTTCTATTTAAAACGGTACTCCTCTTTATAAGAAAAAAAAATGGGAAAAAATGGCAGCACAAACTAAGATACTTGTACTGTATATAACCAAGGACCATTATCCATAACATACAAAGAATTCCAACAAATTAACTTTAAAAGATAAATAGGTGGCCAAGAATAAGATAATCACAGAAGAGAAAAGCTAAAAGGCCAATAAACATCAGAAAAGATGTATAATCTAATACTCAACCTCATTACTAGTTAGGAAAATGCAAATTAAAATAATAATTCGATCCCATTTCACAGTCACCAGATAGGGTGTTAGAAAGGATATGAAACAATTCTCACAAACTGCTGACCCAAATATAAAGTAGCACATCCACTTTGTAGAGCAAACTGGCAATCTAGTGAATCAGATACATAGACACTTTGACCCAGCATGACACCACTAAGTATACATACTAGAGAAACTCTTGCACATTAAGACAGATACAGTAGGGATATTCTTTGCAGTACTGTCTTAATAGTGAGAAGAATAAGCTAAGTGTATCAACAGAAAGATGGATAAATTGTGAATTTTTTTTCAATGGAATACTATATATAATGAAAAAATAAAAACCAGAGTTGCATGTAACAATATAAACATCAAAAAAAAAAAATGCTGAGCAGACTGAGTATAACTTAAATAAAATTTTATTCTCTCCATAAAATTCCCAAAAAATTGATGATAGGAATAAAACTATAAAACTTTAGGTACAGAATTAGGAATCCCTACTGTGGTAGATCCTCCTTGAAGCTAAGGATTCTAGTGGACAATATACTTGAAAAATGCTGAAAAGAATTTCAAAGGAAACTCAGCATGGCAAATACAGTCTATTCTGATTCTTTCTTAGCTGCTTATGAAAGCATAATAGTTTTCATCTTAATATCTCTTGATCAAAAATTTTCAATCTAATTTACTAGGAAACAGATTTTTAAGTCAGGGTCCATAAACTGTTACAGAAGAAAGGGTTTAAGATCACCCAGAAACTACAGACACAATTTTGTGTTCATTTGCAGAAACTAAGTTCATAACTTTCATCAGGTGCTCAAGAAGACTGACTTATTGGGTGAGGGCTTTATTCAAGAATTTATGTCTGATTTTATAATGAAAATCAAATGGAAAAAGCATTTTCTTTACAACCAACTTGGCCAGACCCATTTATTCTGTAAAGGAATAAACAAGTTGATAGTCCAAAGAAGAAAAATTTATAAATATTACTCTATTGCTTAAAATGCATTTATCTTTTATGTTTGTTACTTACTTAATATTAACATAATTCTAAAACACCTAGTTCACTTTTTATTTCTAACTCCATTTTACAGATGAAAAATATAAATCTGAAAGAGTTCCTCAAATTGTTACAAAATACATGATAAATTTGTGGAGAAGTTGCAATCATAAACTTAAATGTCAAAACAAAACTTTAACAGGATTATTTGCATCTACAATGTAACTTGGCAAAAAAACAACATACTGCCTTTTTTAAAATTTCAGAACACCATGCACATAAAAAATTAGTGGTAAAAAGCCAATGAATGTAGAATTTTACTAAGATCTTTGAGGCATAAAAAAGAGGGTTTATTGTTCATCTTTATCAACGCATTGCTGTTGTCCAAGCCATCTAAACAGGTACTGAATGCCTGTTGTGCAAAATCTCACATAAGCACACACTCTAGATAGCAAAAGTGACATAACTATACCTTTTCAACTATTCTTTTTAAAAAATTCAAACAGTAGTACCCTACTGCCAGTTTCATGATTAAACTGCACAAAGCAGCTGTTTATCCACTCACAGCAACCAGCAGGTGAACCTGATTCAATATTTATCACAGGCTTTCACAGATCACTGCTAACCAAGCAAACGTTTTAATTAAGCTGGAACTTGCTTCAAAGAGCTCATTCAAGATGTCAATCAGCAGGTAAGGGATCAGATACAGTGTCAGGTGAGAGTGTGTAATACAAATCCACAACTTTCTTCATCCCATCGCTGTAAATTAGCCTGCTCTAAAGTTCAGACTCTGATTGTAACAGACTGCCAGTCTCCTGGAATGTGTAACTGAAGTCACTCAAATTCTATTGTGAAGGTTGTAAGCAATATGTTAAACTGCAATGGGCTAGCACATTAAGACAGATCCTTTTCACGGTTGTTTTTTGATACCATAAGTGTTTGTTACCCTACTCTCCACTTACTGTTTACTTTCTTGCCTGGTGTAAATGGGAATTCCTTAACACAGTTGCCCCAGTTTCTGAAAAGTTTATGTTTCAGTAGAATTAATCAAGAAAGATCCAAAGTGGTATAATTTTTTACTTAAATTTATAGCAATTATATTCTATAAAAATTCTATACACAATAAAAATGACCAAACTACTAAGAAGCAAAAATTCACTTGGTTTAAACGCACTTTACACATAAGTGCCTAGGGCAACAAGTCTCAAAGTAGAGTAAGTCACACTGGCCAACTTCATGAGACATACCTACAGTATTTATAACAAAAAAAGAGAGAGAAAAGAAAAAAAAAGAATCAAGAATATAAGTGGAAAAGGGAAAGCTCTTCCTTTTTAAAGAGTGCCAGCTGGGACACCTGGGTGGTTTAGTCGGTAAAGCATCTGACTGTGGCTCAGGTCATGTTCTCATAGTTTGTGGGTTCAAAACCTGCATCTGGCTCGGCACAGATGGAATTCTCTCTCTCCCTCTCTCTCTCAAAATAAAGAAATAAACTTAAAAAATAAACATAAAAAAGAGAGGTGCATGGGTGGCTCACTCGGTTAAGCGTCTGACTTCGACTCAGGCCATGATCTCATGGTTCATGAGTTCTAGCCCCATGTCGAGCTCTGTGCTGACAGCTCAGAGCCTGGAGCCTGTTTTGGATCCTGGGTATCCCTCTCTCTCACTCTGCCTCTTCCCTACGCATGCTCTGTCTCTTTCTCTCTCAAAAATAAACATTAAATAAATAAATAAATAAATAAATACATAAGGACTTCACGATTAAAAAAAAGAATGCCAGCTAAAAAGTATACGTAAACAGAATGATAGGATTTTTAAAACTCACCACTGTGCAACTCCCATGTGATAACTGATTCCTGCAAGCTATCTAAATGGATGCTAAAAGCAGTGAGTGAAAAGTTGTTGGGAAATAAGATATTTACACAGACTCCAAAAATGACACCACAGATTACTTGTTAATTACAAAAACCTGCCTTTATAATGGAGACCTGGTAGTCACCAACCAAATGGTCAAATTTATCATTAACAGTGTGCAAACAGGCATCAATGTGTCTCTTGATGTGATATTAGAAATATGTACTCTTCCGTACAGGAGGATTAGGAGGAACTTAACAGAGGACCATGGGGGAGAAGAAAGGGGAAAAATAATGAGGGAGAGGGAGGAAGGCAAACCATGAGAGACTCTTGAATGCTGAGAACAAACTGAGGGCTGATGGGGGTGGGGGAGAGGGGAAGAGAGGTGATGGGCATGGAGGAGGGCACTTGTGGGGATGAGCACTGGGTGTTATATGGAAACCAACTTGACAATAAACTATTAAAAAAAACAAAAAAGAAATATGTGCTCTTCTTGAACAAAACTACATGATTATGAAATCCAAATAATCAGACAGGAATCAAGCAGAACCCAGGAATAAAGAACTTTGTTAAAAAGATGTATTATTTAGTTGGTGAAAATTAATCCAACTGCACACTTACATGTTTTTCAAACTTCTTTCAATGAACCTTTTAAAATGAGAAAACAAAGATATCCTGTGACCATCTTCCACACATAATTGACCAAAATACTACAAAGAAAACCTACACAAAATAGAGATTTGCCTCTTTCATGAGCATTAGAAAATAGATAAGTTATTATCAATATACAAGTCCCTAAATTGAGCAGCACTACCCCATAGAAGTTTCTGCAATGATGGAATGTTCTGTATCTGCACTATTCAATACACCTGCCACAGACTACCACATGCGGCTATTGAGTATTTAAAATGTGATTAGTGCAACTAGAGACCTACATTTTAATTTGAATCAATTTAAGTAGTTACATGTGACTGGTAGCTACCATATCAGACAATGCAGATTTAAAATACTAACAAAGTTTCTAAATTTAATCTGGAAAATTAACTAGTGAGAATAACTAAAAAACATTTGGAAAAGAAAAATGGGCAAGAATGGTATACAGTCTTATGTATTTACGAATTTAGTGTACATGATAAAGATGTTGTGCTAGGCACCTCTTTAGACATGTGTCCAACCCTATATTCTTAAAAGAGTTTAGAGGCACCAGGGTGGCTCAGTCGATTAAGCAGCCAACTTCAGCTCAGGTCATGATCTCACAGTTTATGAGTTCAAGCCTCAAGTCAGGCTCTGTGCTGACAGCTCAGAGAGAAGCCTGCTTCGGATTCTGTGTCTCTGTTACTCTCCCTGTTCCTCTCTCTCTCTAAAATAAATAAACATTAAAAAAAAAAAAAAAGAGTTTATTATAGCCCCTGCTAAAAAGGTGGATCTAGTAACACATGACCATGCCCAAATACATGCCTCGGCATAGCAAGACCAAGACCAGTAAGATTCACTTTCCCAGGAAAATATTTAGGGCATTTAGACTGAGTTGATTAACTATAAGGAGCATACAAAAATATTTCAGAATTCAAGGCTTTCATTCTGAGATGTCATGGTAAGGTCATAGGATAGACANAAAGAAGAAGAAGAAGAAAAAGAAGGAAAAAGGAAGAAGGAGAAGAAGAAGAAGAAGAGAACTCTGTAGAGAAAGGAAGAGAAAACACACTTCAGGCCCCAAAGGGGAAAAAAAGCTTCCTAAAAACTTTTCAGTTCCAATAAGGGACAATTGTACTCCCTACTAGACCTTTCTTTGAGTAGGCTTTCTTCAAAAGCAAATCATTCTGATGAAGTCAATGGCTGAAATGATCAAAGAAATAACAAGTCTTTCCCTAAACTGAAGAAGTCTGAGTCTTCAATATAATAAAACCCAGTATATAACGAAATAATCAATGAAAATAAATCTCATCTAAATATCCAGCCATAGACTATAAACATAAACTACAGAATAGCCATTCAACAAAATGCAATGTAGTCATTAAAAATGATGCAGAAAATATAAAATGACATGAAAAGATGATCCTGACTTATTATAAAAAGAAATAATTGGACATTATTTGTCTCCTGAGTGACACAACAGTAAGCATATAGCACTTTGTGTTATTCCTAAAAAACAAAAAACAAGGACAAAATCAAACTTGAATCTAATTCAACCTCTAGATATAACTATGATTATTAGAAATCTGGGGATAGAGCACTATCTTAACACCACTAGGATAAATTCAAACAAATTCTGAATATAAGAAACTCTACAAGAGATATAATGCAGTTTTCTCAACAAATAAATGGCATCTCTCTTCAAAGAAATATCATGCAAATACCTTATTTAGATTCTCATTTTTAAAAAGCCAACTCTAAAACAATTTTTTAAACAATCAGAAACAACTGTAGACAGATTGGGTATTAGACAAAGAATTGTTAATTTTCTAAACTGTAATAAATTATCTTTAAAATTTCATTGCTATGTCTTTAAAAGTCAGTATCTATTAGAGATATATGCTAAATTATGCATGGGTAAATGTATGTGAAATCTAATAGTTGTCTGAAAATCTTCCAGTCTCTCAGCCCTATATTGGGTGTAGTGATTAGTTAAAACAACAACAAAAATAACTTAAAAAATAAAAGCTTCTTTTGGGGCACCTGGCTGAGTCAGTTGGTGGAGCGTGTGACTCCTGATCTGAGTTTCTGAGCCCTACACTGGGTGCAGAGATCACTTAAAAATAAAACCTTAAAAAAAAAAAAAAAAAGTCAAGGGCACCTGGGTGACTCAGTCAGTAAGCGTCTGACTTTTGATTTTTGCTCAGGTCATGATCTCACAGTTTTTGAGTTCAAGCCCCATGTCCAGTTCCACGCTGATAGTGCAGGGCCTGCTTGGGATTCTCTCTCTGCCCCTCCCCCATCACAGACACCCACACATGCTCTCACTCTCACTGTTTTTTAAATAAACTTAAAAGTTCTAATCCCTCACTCTTTCCTCTACTCATCCTTCCACAAAAGAAAAAAAATGGCAAGGGGTAAATAAAACAAATAAGGGAGGTAAAATGGAAAGGTACTGATAATTTTTAAGGTGGAGTGATGGATACAAGGGAGTTCATTATACTGTCCTCCTCACTGTCTACTTTGTTTATGAAATTTCCTTAATAAAATATTTTTAACAGAAAGAAAATTTACAAATTCATTTTTATAAAGCAAGTACAACATTGATTCTAAAGCAAATTTAGATACTCTTTCTTTAATTAAAAATAAGAAGAAAACCATACTATCAATACACAAATATTGAAACAATGAATTCTAAATGTAATAGCAAATAGGATTCTTGTACATTTGTACACACACACACACACAGCACCAAAAAGCCAAGAACGAAAGGATAATTCAGTGTTAGGATCTACTAACACAGTTTAACATATTTTAAAAATGTGTAATGGGGCACCTGGGTGGCTCAGTCGGTTAAGCGTCTGACTTCGGCTCAGGTCATGATCTCACGGTTCGGTTCATGGGTTTGAGTCCGGCATCGGGCTCTGTGCTGGCAGCTTAGAGCCTGGAGCCTGCTTCGGATTCTGTGTCTCCCTCTCTCTCTGACCCTCCCCTGCTCGCACAGCCTCTTTCTCTCTCTCAGAAATAAATAAAACATTAAAAAAATGTGTAAAATCACATTCATACCTATAGTTTAATGTTCATTCTTTATGAAAATGCTGAATAGGAATAAAAACATTCTTCTCAACCATGACAAAAAATTATATGCATAATTAATACATAATTAAATCTATGATTCACAAATATATAACTTGCATATTTTAACATATTTATATATGTACACATAATTTATATATAATTTTTAATAACCCAATAATTTATATTTCTATACATATAAAATTTTCAAAAGCCACCTTCATGTTTAATGAAGGAAAGCACAGAATCATTCCCATTAATGTATTGAAGAAGACAATGATGACCATAATTCCTAATGTGCCTGGGAAAATCTCAGTTTATATCTGTTGTTTCAGGTTTATTATTAATAATGCACCCCACCATCTTTCATTCTTAAAAGGGTCCAGTTCTAGGCAATAAATATGATTCTTCTCGTACTATTATTACACTTAACACTGTAACTTTTATATAGAATTGCAAAATAGGAAAAATGATCACTATTTACAGAAGATATGATTGTATACCTGGAAAACCGAGAAAACTTATTGGAACTATTATAATAAAAGAATTCGTTGATGTGGCTCAGTAAAAAAACAGTAAATGGAGTTCAGTAAGAAAAAAAGAGAGAAAGCAAAATTAATTGACTTTACACATAAAATCGTATCAAATTAGAAAATGTAACTGAAGAACAAAATCTCAACTATATAGAAATAATGGATAAATTCCCTAGGAATCAATTTAGATTATATTTAAGTAGTAACAGGTATGTTAGTTAGATGGGGCAAGTCCTTTCACAACCTATATGTATATCAAATCATCATGATGTATACTTTAGATACCTTCTGCCCCTCCCCCACGCTCTCTCACACACACATGCTCTAAGATAAATATAGAAAAAAAATCTTTAAATATCTTACATTTTTTTCTGTTAATTATACTTCATTAAACCTGACAAAAAGGTTGGTAAGAAAATTTTAAACATTAATTAAGGAAACTTAAAAAACACAAAGCAAATGGAAACAGAACATGGTCTTAACATAGATAACATCATAAAGAACTCGACTCCCTTCCAAATAATCTATAAAATATATCAAGAATGTGTTCTAGCTAGACAGTTTAATATTTTTTAATGTTCATTTATTTATTTTGAGAGAGAGGAAACAAGCAGAGGAGAGGGACATAGGGAGAGAAAGAGAGAGTGAGTGGAGAGGGAGAGAGAAAAAGAGAGAGAGACAGAGAGAGAGAGTGAGGGAGAGAGAGAGAGACAGACAGACAGACAGAATCTTAAGCAGGCTCTGCACTCAGTGTGAAGCCTAACAAGGGATTTGATCAAACAAACCATGAGATCATGACCTGAGCCAAAATCAAGAGTCACACACTTAATCGACTGAGCCNCATATATAGGGATATCATCTCCTCTGATAAGCTCTTGAGTATGGCTTTAGATAAAATAACAGCATGATAGATGAGAGAAATAACTGATAAGCTGGACTTTATTACAATTAAAAAGTTCTGTGAAAAAGAATGATGAAAAAATGAGAAAACAAGCCACAGACTAAAATATATATTTGCAAAAGACTTCTCTGATAAACAACTATTATCCAAAATATACAAAGAACTCTTAAAACATAAGAAGAAAAAACAACCCAGTTTTAAAAATGAGTTTTTTAACTCTTTAGATCTCATTAAAACACTTCACCAAAGAACATATACAAATGGCAAATAAGGATATGAAAAGATGCTTCACATGAGGTATCATCCAGGAAATGCAAATTAAAACAAGATATCACTACACACATATTAGAATGGCCAAAATCCAGAACACTGACAACACCAAATGCTGATGAAAATGTGGAGCCACAAGCACTCTCATTCATTAGTGGTGAAATAAAAAATGGTATGGCCACAATGGAAGACATTTTGGTAATTTCTTATAAAACTAAACATACTTTTATCGTAAGATCCAGCAGTCATGCTCCTTGGTATTTACCTAAAGGAGCTAAAAACTTATGTCCACAAAAAAACCTGCACGCAGATGTTTACAGTCACTTTATTCACATAAAACTTGGAAGCAACCAAGATATCCTTCAGAAAGTGAAGGAATAAGCAAACTGTGGTACATCTAGACAATGGAATATTCGGCCATAAATAGTGAGCTATCAATCCATGAAAAAACACAGAAGAACCTTAAAAGCATATTACTAAGTGGGGCGCCTGGGGGGATCAGTCGGCTAATCGTCCGACTTTAGCTCAGGTCGTGATCTCACGGTTCGTGGGTTCAAGCCCTGTGTCGGGCTCTGTGCTGACAGCTCAGAGCCTGGAGCCTGCTTCATATTCTGTACCTCCCTTTCTCTCTGCCCCTCCCCCAGTTACACTCTGTCTCTCACTCTCTCTCAAAACTAAATAAACATTTTAAAAAAAGCACATATTACTAAGTAGAGAAGCCAAACCAAAAGACTACATACTGTATGACTCCAACTATATATAATATTCTGGCAAAGGTGAAACTATGAAAATAGTAAAAAGATCAGTAGTTGCCAGGGGGCTGGGGGTAGGTGGGGAGTAAAGAATAGGGAAAGCACAAAAGACTGTTAGGACAGTAAAAATGCTCAGTATGACATCATGATGATGGAAACATGTTATTATACATTTGTCCTTTAACATGAAGTATGAACTTTGGGTAATTAGGATGCATTGATGTAGGTTCATCAATTTAAATAAATGTACCATTCTGGTGGGGGATATTGATAATAGGGTGCCTATACATGTTGGCAGAGGGCAAGGCATATATGGTAAATCTCTGTACTTTCTCTCCAATTTTGCTGTGCTCCTTAAACTGCCCTACAAAAATAAAATCTCAATAAAAAAAATTTAAAACATAACTGATGATTTGAAAAATGTAATACTGTATTGTGCAAGTATAAAATCTAACAAAAGTTGCACAAAAGATGAGGAGGGAAATGAAAAATATAGTGGTAGAAGATTCTTATATATCATATATGAAGTAAAATATTTTGAAGTACAATGATAAATTTAAGATGCAAATTATAAACCTTAGAGATGCCCCAAACAAATGGTTATGGTTAAGAAAGCAATGGTAGGAAAAGACAGACTCCTAAAACATGTTCAAGTAATTAAAAACAAAGCAGAAAGCGGGGTGCCTGGATGGCTCAGTCAGTTAAGCGTCCGACTTTGGCACAGGTCATGATCTCACGGTTTGTGGGTTCGAGCCCCACGTCGGGCTCTGTGCTGACAGCTAGCTCAGAGCCTGGAGCCTGTTTTGGATTCTGTGTCTCCCTGTCTCTGACCCTCCCTGGTTCATGCTCTATCTCTCAGAAATAAATAAAACATTAAAAAAAAAAAAAGAAAGCAAGCAAGCAGAAAGGAAAGGAGAATAAGAAATAGTTGTGGCAAACAGAAAACTTACAACAACCATATTATTACATTAAATGTAAATGATGTCCAATTGGGGAAAAAAGGGAAGATTCAATAATGTATAAGAAATGCATTAAAAATTTTAAGGGGCACCTGGGTGGCTTAGTCGGTTAAGCGTCCGACTTTCGCTTAGGTCATGATCTCGGCGTTCGTAGTTCGAGCCCTGCATCAGGCTCTGTGCTGACTGCCAGGTCAAAGCCTGGAGCCTATTTCAGAATCTGTATCTCCCTCTCTCTCTGACCCTCCCCTGCTCATGCTGTCTCTCTCTCTCTCCTAGAAATAAAAATATTTAAAAAAAATTTTTTTTAATGTTTTTATTTATTTTTAAGAGAGACAGAGCACAAACACGGGAGGGGCAGAGAGAGAGGGAGACACAGAAGCAGAAGCAGGCTCCAGGCTCTGTGAGCTGTCAGCACAGAGCCTAATGTGGGGCTCTAACTGTGAGATCATGACCTAAGCTAAAGTCACATGGTTTACCAACTGAGCCACCCAGGTACCCCAAGAAATGCATTTTATTTAAAAAAATTTTGTTTTAATGTTTTATTTCTGAGACAATGTGAGCAGGGGAGGCTCAGAGAGAGAGGGAGACACAGAATCCAAAGCAGGCTCCAGGCTCTGAGCTAGCTGTCAGCACAGAGCCTGACACGGGGCTCAAACCCACGAACTGTGAGATCATGACCTGAGCAGAAGTTGGACGCTTAAGCAACTGAGCCACCCAGGTGCCCCAAAAAATGCATTTTAAATGTAAAGACACAGATGGGTTAAAAGTAAAAGGATGAAAAAAGATACACTATGCAAACACTAAGCATAAGAAATCTAGAACGACTATTTAAGACAAGGTAGATTTAAGAACAGACTTTCCTAATGACAGATGGGTTAACTCATCAAGAAGGCATAATTTTAAACGTGTATACCAGTAATAACAAAACTTAAAATATAAGAGGTAAAAATTGACAGAATTGAAAGCAGTAGCAAATCCACAATTATAAGGCCTTCAGTACTCTTCTCTAATTTATAGGTAGACCAAAAAAATCAGTAAGGATATAGAATACGTAAACAACATAATCAGCCAACTTGACCGAACTGACATTTATAGACAACTACACTGAATAAATGAGTAGTAATCTATAAATGAATACATATTCTTAGCAAGAACTCAAGGCATTTATCAACAGATCATTAAATCTAAACGAACTCAAATCATATAGAATGTCTCTAACCACACAAAATTAGAAATCAACATGAGAAAAGTATCTGTAGAGAAAACACCTATTTAGTGTTTGTTTAGATTTATGTAAATAAATCCTCAGAAAAGAAATCACAAGAAAAGTTAGGAAAAAAGTAAACTAACATCAAAATCTGCGTGATATACAGGCACCTGGGTGGCTCAGTAGGTTAAGCTTCCAGCCTTGGCTCAGGTCATGATCTCACAGCCTGTAAGTTGGAGCCCTGCACAGGGCTCTGTGCTGACAGTTCAGATGATTTCACGGATCATAAGATCTAGCCCTGCAATGGGGCTCTGCACTGACAGCATGGAGCTTTGTCAGCACAAAGCCTGCTTGGGATTCCCTTTCGCCCTCTTTCTGCCCCTTGCCTGCTCATAAGCATGGGCGCACACACACTCTCGTTCTCTCTCTCTCAAAAAATCATTAAAAAAGAAAAATGTGTAAGTTTTACTTACACAAAATAAGATGCAAGGTCCAGACTGCTTCACTGGTAAATTCTATCAAAGTTTAAGAAAGAAAAAATAACAATAGGTCTCAACTCATTTTATAAGGCTAGGCTTACCCTGATATCAAAACCAAAGACATTCTAAAAAATAAAGACCAATCAATATCCTAACAACACAGATGCAAAAGCAGCCTTAGCAAATTTAGCAAATCAAATCCAGCAATATATAAAAAGGGTCCTGCACCATGACTAAGTGGGTTTTACCACAAGAATGAGAGTTTGGATCCACAACCAAAACCCAATCATTATAATTCACCATATCAACAGGATATGGGAGGAAAATCCTATGATATCAATGGATGCAATAACATTTAAAACAGGAAATTGAACATCCATTTCTTATAAAAACTTTCAACAACCTAGGAATAGAAAAAAAAAAACAAAACTTCCTTAACCTGATAAAAGGCATACACAAAATACTGATGGCAAATGTCATATTCAATGGTGAATAAACCAATTCTATTGAGGCTTTCCCCTCAAGATGTGAACAAGGCAAGGATATCCACTCTCACTACTCTAATTCAACCCTGTACTGCGTATCTTAGCCACTGCAATTCGGCAAGAAAATATGTTAAAAGTGAAACGTTATTGGGGCGCCTGGGTGACTTGGTTAAGCGTCCGACTTTCGCTTAGGTCATAATCTCACAGTTCNGTAAGATAATGTTTACAGAGAATATAAACATACAATTCTGTGTACTTAAAAAGTAGTCCCACAAAATCTCCAATACCAACTAGAACCAAAAAATCAATCAGCAAAGTTGTAGATTACATGGTCAATACACAAAAAATGAACTCTATTTCTACAGACACCTGGTGGCTCAGTCAGTTAAGCGTCTGGCTCTTGGTTTCAGCTCAGGTCATGATCTTGCAGTTTCATAAGTTTGAGCCCCGTGTTAGGCTCTGCACTGACAGCACCTAGCCTACTTAGGATTCTCTCTCTCTGTCCCTCCCCCACTCACACTATCTCTCTCTTAAAAATAAATAAACTTATCTTGAATGCTGAAAACAAACTGAGAGCTGATGGGGTGGGGGAGATGGGAAGGGGGGTGATGAGCATGGAGGAGGGCACTTGAGATGAACACTGGGTGTTCTATGGAAACCAACTTGACAATAAACTATTTAAACAAACAAATAAACTTAAAAAAATAAACTATTTTATAATAAAAACACATAACTAGAAAAGAAAATTCAAAGTGGAATCATACAATATTTGTTTTTTTGTGTCTGGCTTATTTCTCTTCAAGGTTCATCTATGTTGCAGCACATTTCAGAATTTCCTTCCTTTTTAAGGCTAAATATTCCATAGTATTTATATACCATATTTGTTTATCCATTCATCTGTCAGTGGACACTTGAGTTGTTTCTACTGTTTGGTTATTATTAATAATACTGCTATAAATACTTCAAGTATGTGTTTCAGTATCTGCTTTCAATTCTTTTGGATAAATACCTAGAAATGGAATTGCTGGAACATATGGTAATTCTATTTTTAACTTTTTGGAAAACTGGGAATAAGGTTTTTCAGTTAAAAATAGGAAAAGGAAGAGACTTAAAATGAAGTCTCTGACGCTAAACTGGAATTGTATCTATTGGTAGGAATATATAATTTTCAACACACACAAAAAATTTAAGTATAAATATATATAAGTGTGTCTTTGTGCACACACGTAATTCCTAGCTCTGTCTGCTGAAAGGGCCTGGAATACCAATCCCAACAGCAATGAATAAAACTAACACCCAGAACTTGGCTTCTAAATATTATTTGCCACTAAAAGCAACCGGGGCTTCCTGGAAAAATGGCTGAATTGAAGAGTAGTCCAGGGAAAAGACCATATGAGCCTGGAACATTTTGTGCCAGAAAGTAAGGAAATGCTCCAAGAATGATGGATACATGTCAGAAACACACAAGCAACTTAAATAAACTCCCACTTGAACATCTAAACAAATCATAAAATAGTAAAGTCATGAGTCCATAAAGACATAAAATAAATTTAATGTTTAATAAGGACATGCTATTTATAAAGCTTCAGAGTTCCTCCCCAAAGTTTTAATTATAAAAGGAAAAAAATAGGGGCACCTGGGTGGCTCAGTCGGTTGAGCATCTGAGTTTGGCTCAGATCATGATCTTACCATTTGTGGGTTCGAGCCCTGCATCAGGCTCTTTGCTGACAGCCAGCTCAGAGACTGAAGCCTGTTTCAGATTCTGTATTCCCCCTCTCTCTGACCCTCCCCTGCTCACGCTGTCTCTCTCTCTCTCAGAAATAAATAAAACATAAAAAAAAAAATAACTTTATGGTGATGACTAGCAGCCATTAATCAAATTATCAATCGTCAGTAATGAAACAAAACTATTTGCCACTCTACAGAATATAATGGGCAGAATGGTAGAACGGGAAGCACTGCTTCTGTGACATTCCTGCCAAAGATATCTAGTCTTAATCTAATTATGATAAAACCCCAAATTGAGAGACATTCTACAAAGGCTGTAATCTTGTATGAAAGTCAAGGCAGACTAAGGAACTGTTCTAGACTGAAGAAGAGAGCAAAATGACAACTAAATGCAATGCATGATTCTGAACTGGATCCTTCTGCTGCAAAAGCTTTATTGAGACAACTGACAAACTTTGATCTAGTTCTGAGTACTAGATAGTAAAAGTGAATCAGTTTTAATTTCCTGATTTTTATGGTCTTATTGTAGTTATATAGAAGAAAGTCTTTGCTTATTGGGAATAGACACATAAGTATCCCAGCGTGATGGAGCTTCAGGTCACCAACTTACTCTCAAATGGTTCCAGGGGAAAAAAAGATTTATTTGTATTATACTTCTAATTTTTGTATAACTTGGTAGCTATGTCAAATCTTAAAAAAGCTAAAATAAACACACAACTACATCTACTGACCAGAGAATTTGCCAATTAACAAAGTAGTATTCTAAAGTACAGTTATCTTTCTATACCCACTTATCCATGAGTACAAAATTTCTGTACAATTATAGATTCTACTAAATATGTACACATGTCGGCTGGATTGGTATACATATTTCATTAAATATTTCTACATATCAAGAAAAATAATTGTCAATCTTCCTAAAACATTCACCAAGTTCACTCAACATGATAAAAAATGTTGGAAATTTCTGAAAACTTTCCTTTGTTTTCCACTATAGAGGTCACTATTATGTTTTCTATAAATTTGCAAAAAAAAAAAAATCATAATTATTGGAGCTGAAGGAAACTCCTTCAAGCAATTTTATTCTATCATCCTGTCCTTAAGTAAATTTGCAGATAAAGCAAGAGATTCACACTAATCCTGCTAACTTCTGGCCTCACCAAGATTAAAATAGCATAGGGCAGGGGCACTTGGGCAGCTAGGTCAATTAAGTGTCCGACTTCAGCTCAGGTCATGATCTTTAGGTTTGTGGATTCAAGCCCTGCATCAGGCTCTGTGCTGACAGCTTGGAGCCTGGAGCCTGCTTTGGATTCTGTCTCCCTGTCTCTCTGCCCCTCCCCCGCTCATGCATGGTCTCTCTTAAAAATAAACATTAAAAAAAATTGATATAAATAAATATTGAAAGTTGACATTTAAAAAAATAGCATAGGACAAAGGTTAGTAAACTATCTTTAAAGGGCCAGAGAGTAAATATTTTGGGTTTTATGAGCCATATGATCTCTGTCCCTCTACTCAACTCCAATGTTGTAGTACAAAAGCAGCCACAGACAGTATATAAATGAACATAAACTATGTTCCCCCAAATTTATAAAAACAGGCAGCAGGCCACATTCAGTCCATGGGCTATAGTTTGCCAAGTTCAGGCATAGAAGAAAGGTTACATCAAAAAAGTATGTATCAAAATAGACTAGTTATGATTTAGATTTTTAAAAGCCTTTTTGTGACCATAATATATTAGGTGAAAAGTAAAAGCTATAAACACTATAATTTAAATTTTGTAAAAAAAAAATTTTTTAAATAAAGTACATGTGTAATACATATATAGATGTTTCATACACATATGTTATGTAACAAAATGGCCACAAATTCTTCCCATATCTATATGCAGGCCCCTTTGCAAGGTCACTTTATAGGTCTTCCCACCATGAAATGAACTCCACCAATTGAATCTGGGTTTGGCCACGGGATTTGCTTTGGTGACATTGGCAAACATGACACAGAGACTCAAAAGGTATTTACACACTGGGGTTTGCTCTCTTGCTGCTTCTGGAAACCTGGGACCACCACGTACATGAGCCGAGATTAGATGATGAGAGATACCCACCAATCTCAGCCAAATGCCAACCAACCCTCGATACAGAGTTGCTTAGCTGACCTGCAGCTAACCTGCAGCTAGACACAGACGCGTGAGTGGCCCAGCTGAGATCAGCAGAAGAAATGCCCAGCTGAGCCCAGTCTAAACTGCTGATCCCCGGAATAGTGAGCCAAGTAAATGGTTGGTTTATTACACAGAAATTGGTAACTAACGTGTGTGTGTGTGTGTGTGTGTGTGTGTGTGTGTGTGTGTGTGTGNCTCTCTCTGACCCTCCCCTGCTCATGCTGTCTCTCTCTCAGAAATAAATAAAACACTAAATTAAAAAAAAAAATAGACAGCATTTAAAATATCAAGACGGATACTAACAAAATAGTTGAATTAAAGATTCCTGTTAATAATTTAAGTACACATTGATTTTGGTGTTTTCCAAATTTTCACTAAGGAAGAGACAATACCTTTATATTAAAAAACACTTCAATGTCATTAAAAAAACAATATAATTCAACATCAAAAAAGTATTTTTCACTATTTTCACTAAATACTTAGAGTCTAAAAATATGGACATTCTTGACCTGATGCATTTGAATGAGTTAACAGATTTTATGTTCTACCAAAATTTAGGGATAGTTACAGTTGATAGAGAAAACTAAGAAATGACAAGATAAATATTAGTAGTGAAAAAAGCAAAACCTACTTTGGGGAAAGAACTGTAATCATAGTAGAAAATTGGCTACATTTTTAATGATATTTATGTAATTACAATAATGGAAACACCAAACATTGTTAGGTTTAAGGCGGAGAAGTAATGGGACAATTAGAAAGGATATCAGGAAGGCAAGAGAAGGTATTAAAAACCAAAAATTCAAGAGAAGAGCAGTACATACATGTCATTCATTAAAAAATAAGTAAATATCCAAATAAATAAAATGATTAAAATTATTGACTTCAAATAGTAGGAACTAAAGAATAGAACTAGGGCAAGGGTCTACTAATTTTTGTTCAATGCCATGTCTTTGACTGTAACTATATAAATATATATGTACTTTGAAGGTATAAAAAAAGTAAAAGTATAAAATTTAGAGTGAAAAACAGTCTAGGAACCAATCCAAGTATATATAACCATTTAGTGTATGATTACGGCAAATCTTCAAATCAGGAAAAATTATTAATTAACACACTGGGACAACTAATCATTCACTTAGAAAAGCATACAATTAGAGCCTTGACTCATACACATACTAAAATAAATCCTATAAACAAGTTAAATGTTAAAAAAATTTTTAACTATGCTGAACTATGAAAAAAGTATAGCACTCATAATTTTTAAAAATTTTTGGTTTAAAACTCTTGAGTAAATAAAATACAAAGATAAAATATTTAAGCTAATTTAATATTTCTCCAACTACAGATCAACTGTTTAAAAGTAGATATTTAATGTCAGACATATTGAATAATAACATCTATTTTCTCTTGCACAGGCTTGGTTTCTATTTCTGTCACCAGCCAAGAGGAAAAAAAAATTACTCAGCCATTCCTTTTCTCTCTTTTCCCCATTTATACTCAATGAATCTTTATGCACTCAATTTTAGAGCTAGGCTCAAGTCATACTTCCACCATTTACATAGTCAAGTAGTTTGATATCATTAGGCTTTAATTTTCCTACATCTAAAATGAGTCTAGTACCTACTCAATCAATCTTCTTCACAGTACTAATGAAAGAATTACATAAGAGAACATATAAAATGCCTGGCACAAGTATATATTCCAAAAAGCTATCATTATTATTAACCCTTAAGAAATATAGGTTATTAAGTGTCTGACACATCATGGGCTTCAGAAATTTTGCTGCCTTAAATCAATTATACTTCAACTAGTTGGTAATTTTAATAACTTGTTCTTATAGCAATTAAAGAAATCAAAAGGTGTTATGAATCTTTTGTTTACATTAAGCACCAATGTACCTCTTGTTCCCTGAAAACATTGTTTGATCTTTTATTTTTGTGTGCCAATACATAAAACACTACCATCAAAATGTATTGCAGAAGACAAAAAACATTTTAAAACCTGCTTTAAGTCTCCTCTATTTAACAGTACTGTCACATGTCCTTTAGTACATGGATCTGAGTAAAACTTCTAAACTGTGGAAACAATGGTAAATTATGCATTTTCTCAACTTTGGCCATTTTTTCATTCATTTATTAAATATGTCAGTACCTACTAGGAGGAGGTCCTGTGTCAGATGCTGGTTATTAAAAAGGCAATAACAGAGACATAACACTTGTCCTTTATGGACACCTTGGCAAGGAGGCAAACAAAACAGTTAAACCTACAAATAAAACATATAATTATAAACTTCAGGAAGCATTGTAGAGAAAAGGACAGGGTGTCGAGAGAGACACTAAAAGCTTACTTATCTTAAATTAGTTACTTGTATGATACTGAATATAATATGGCCTATTACAGTTCAGGAAAGAACTTTCACCTAAGTTCATCTGGAAGAGTTTATACACAGGCAGAATTCACAGTTTGAGAGAACCAATTCTAGGCCAGACTGCCTGAGTTTTAAACCAGGCTCACTCACCAACTTGGTGACATGACCAAGCTACTTAAATTCTCTATGCCTCAATTTCTACATCTGTCAATGGGGAAAATATGAATACCTTTCTCAAAGGGCTATTGTAAGAATTAAGTTAAATTCTTTCATTTTATTTTGAAAATTGTCAAATCCACAGAAAAGTTAAAAAAACTTACAATAGGCATTAACTCACGTGAACCTGTATTTACTAAGTGAATTAGTATTTCCAGAAACTTTAGAAGAGTTTCTTACACAGTAAGAAACATAGTAAGCACTGTATCACTATATAAGCAGTTATATTAAATGAAAGTAAATTAAACTATGAGAAAATGACGTAGAACATACTTTCAGAGAAAACTGGCCATTTTCTGCTGAGATTCTAGAAAATATCGTAAATTTTGATGGGAGAGCGGGGGACATAGAGAAGGAAAGACAGAGACAAAAGAGGAAAAACAGGAGAAAAACATCCCAAGGTTTGCCCAATGTCAACTTTGTTGGAAGGTCAACAGCGCACTCTACTGGACCGACATCATTCTAGAAAAAAGTAATAAATGCTATACTGCTACACTAAATAAATATAACCACTTTTATAAAAGTGCATAGCTAACTGTAAATCTTTATTTAATAAACAAATAAAAATCAGATATAAGCATAAGAATGAGTCTATAATAAAACCTTACCTAGCAATGCCTGGCTGGCTCAATTCAGTGGAGCATGAGACTCTTATCTCGGGGCTGTAAATTCGAGCTCCACACTGGGTGTAGAGATTACTTTAAAAAATTAAAAAAAAAAAAAAAAAAAAAAAAACCGCA
>NW_027532856.1:2783053-2792218 GCF_008692635.1 Crocuta crocuta
TTGTGAAAATTTACTAAAAGTGAAGAGAATATAAATGAACTCTTTAGAAAATGATTATGAAAGGTAGCATAAAGTAAAATCAAAATGGTAACAGTCTATTAAATAACAATGTTTCTCTAAACTGTATTTTGACATGAGAGACTAATGCTTTACTAGATCTTTGATGTATGAATTATCAGTATAAAAGAAAGAATCTAAAATGTAAGGAAAGAGAATTAACAGTGGACAAAGGACAGTCATTATAAATGAGGAAATACTGACACCATTTTCTTTTTTTTTTTTTTTTTTTTTTTTTTTTTTTATTTATTTCTAGGAGAGAGAGAGAGACAGCCAGCATGAGCAGGGGAGGGTCAGAGAGAGAGGGAGTCACAGGCTGAAACAGGCTCCAGGCTGTGAGCTGGCAGTCAGCACAGAGCCCGACACGGGGCTCGAACCCACGAACCGCGAGATCATGACCTAAGCGAAAGTCGGATGCTCAACCGACTAAGCCACCCAGGCGCCCCATTTTCTGACTTCAAGAGAGAACGAGTATACATGAGATGATAGGATGGTAAAAAGGCAACTATCCAATTCTGTAATCAACAGGCTGGAAACTAAATTAGTTTAATGAAAACAAAGAAAATTTTAAAAGTAAAATTTAAAAAGCTTAATGTCAAGTTTAGATTAAAAGAGAAATTACTACACTAATTTCTCATTTCATTTATGAAGGAAAGTTTTAAAAAAAAATAACGATTTTAAAAGTATAAAGACTGTAACATTTACCTTTTGGTAGGGATAACAGAACTAAACCATTAATTTATGAATCCAAATATAACTATTCTTCCAAAAATAAATTGTCTTTCCTAATATCATCTTATAAGAGCCAAAAACAGAAAAAGCATACTTAGAATTTAGTAGTGTTAGAGCTAAAAGCAATAGAAAGCATATTAATTCTAGTTCCACTTTCTTTTTCCTCCCACTTGAAGGAACAGGTCCTAAAAAGAAATGTTACTTACCCAAGTCTCTCAATTTAGCTTATTCAAAATGTTTATGGAAAGAGCCTAAGTGTCCATCAACTGATGAATGGAACAAGAAGATGTGGTTTATCTATACCATGGAATACTACATGGCAATGAGAAACAATGAAATCTGGCCATGTGTAGTAACATGGATGGACCTTGAGGGTGTCATGCTGAGCGAAATAAGTCAGGCAGAAAAGGACAAATATCCTATGTTTGCACGTATAGGAGGATTAGGAGGAACGTGACGGAGGAACAAGGGGGAGAAGAAGGGCGGAAATGGTGGGGGAAAGGGAGAGAGGCAAACCATGAGAGACTCTTGAATGCTGACAAAAACTGAGGACGGATGGATGTGGGGGGGAGGGGGGATAGGCATGGAGGAGGGCACTTTGGGGATGAGCACTGAGTGTTATGTGGAAACTAATTTGACAATAAACTATTTGTAAAAAATAAATAAATAAATAAATCTAATTCCTCAAAACATCAAGCAATATCATAATGCATTTTAGCAGCATTTAAAGATAATTACATATATTTGATATTAATCAATATTATATAATACCTTTATTAGGGGGGCACCTGGGTTGCTCAGTCGGCTAGGCAGCTGACTTGGGCTCAGATCATGATCTCACGGTTTGTGGGTTCGAGCCCCACCTTAGGCTCTGTGCTGACAGCTCAGAGCCTGGAGCCTGCTTCAGATTCTGTGTCTCCCTCTCTCTGCCCCTCTCCTGCTCACACTCTATCTCTCTCTCTCAAAAATAAATAAACATTAAGAAATCTTAAAAAAAAATACCTTTGGGGCGCCTGGGTGGCTTAGTCGGTTAAGCGTTCGACTTTCGCTTAGGTCATGATCTCCCGGTTCGTGGGTTCGAGCCCCGCATCGGGCTCTGGGCTGACTGCCAGCTCGGAGCCTGGAGCCTGCTTCAGATTCTGTGTCTCCCTCTCTCTCTGACCCTTCCCTGCTCACACTGTCTCTCTCTCTGTCCTAGAAATAAATAAAAAATATTAAAAAAAAAAAAATACCTTTATTAGCAGCACACAAATACATAACCATACACTGCTACTGTTATTGCTACTGTTGCTACCACTTACCACCTAATAAGTTCCAAAATATGCTAAGTATACTCTAATCATTTTATACACAATTTTTAAATGTATATTTATTTTTAAGGCAGGGGGGAAGAGAGAGAGGGGACAGAATCTGAAGCAGGTTTCACGTCTCTGGGTTGTCAGCATGGAGCCCAACACCAGACGTGAATCCACGGACCACAAGATCATGACCTGAGCCACAGAGGTGCACCTACTCTAAAAATACATAAATATTTACCTTTTTAATCCTCATAACAGCCCTGAGAGAGAGGTACTATTACTACCTTCATTCAATGAATGTGTCCTCCTCCATGCCCATTCACAGTAGAAAAACTTCATCAAGGTTACATAGGTGTAAAGAGCAGAGCTGTGATTAAAACCAAGGTAGTCTGATTCAAATTCATTCTCTTAACCAATAAAAACAAAACAAAATTTAAAAATCCACTTCTCTAATTTTAATTATTACCAATCACAGCTTATCCTATACTTGATTTCTTTATTCTTGAGGCCTATACATAATATTTCTTTCCTTTATGTTGATATTAGAATCCTGCTTAGAGGACTCCAGGATTTCTGAGAGGCATTTTAGAGAGAATGTAAAATAAAGTGATTAGAGCATTTGCCAGAGTATCAGGATTAGCTCTAGTATTTGCCAGCTTTGTGACCTTAAGTAAAGTACTTACTTTTCAGAGTATCCTTTCTGTAAAACGGGAGTAACAATAGTACCTGTCTATGCCACTGTAAGAATTAGAAAAGATTCTACTAACAAATATTTATTGGGCAACTAATATACACCATATGCTATTCTAGGTACTAGGGATACATATGAAAAAGACATTACATTCTAACAAGGCAGATAGATAACAAACAGGTAAAGAAGTAAATTCAAGCAGTAAGAGCTATGAAGAAAATAAGGCACTGTAAAAGAAAATGAGAGACAAAACACTGGCAGAGGTAAACATATAGCATATATAATTATTGACAATTTAACATTAAAGGCTCCTGAGATGACTTTTCCCCCATTTAGAATTTTAAGAATTTAAAGGAAGACTCTTTGAGGGCAGGGAATATAGTTTTCATTTACTCAGTCTTTAACTAGGTTAATAGCACAAAGGGAGGTACTTGGAATGTAAAGAATGACTGTGAAAGTCATGGCCTTAAAGGAAGTCTCAATATATTAGAAAACCTGGTGTTGTCCTAATGGAACTTAAAACCTTGTAGAGAAGATAGTAAGAGTAACATAAGTGTTAAAAACCGAGAAGTACAAGGAACATTCCAAATGGGAATCTAACTCAAACTTGGGGATATCAAGGAAGGCTTCCTGAAGAATTAGCAGAAGTTGTTCAAAAAAAAAAAAAGAGGAAGGAGGAGAAAGTGCAGAAGAAAATAAAAAGTTCATAAAGCACTTATGACTGTACTGACAAACAGGAAGCCTAATAAGCCATCTGAAGACTTCTGGAATTTGTCCCCAGAGTAAATGAGTTTTTTCATCTCCTCCCTGAAAAATTAAAAGTACAGACAGAACTTATGAAGCAATAGTTTTTAAGATACAGGATATCAGGTAAGAAAGAGTGATTCCTGAGACATAGGAAATAAATGAGATAGGTCTTATAATCGCCTTAGCTTACTATCTTGAGAGAGTTTCTAGGCTGTGCCATGGGGAGGGGGAACCAAGATACAGCCCAGCAAACCTGAGATGAAGAAAGAATGCTCTCCAGTCCAAGAAAATGGGAAGACTAAAGTTCACAGGGAAGAATATAAAGTGGAGATAGCTGCACAAAGAATGAATTCCAGAGATCTGCTGAGGGATCGCTCAAGAATGTAGCAGGGTACTGATCAGCATATGTGAGTGAATAGTAGAAAGAATCACCCTAAATGATGAAGCACTCACACAGGGCATGGAATAGTGCCTGTTACCACCAGCCAGACTAGAAAACCTAACAATTCATAGAGCATTAAGTGAGGACTCAGAAGGAGCTAGCCTCTACTGAGGTAACGCACAACTAAACCCTGCTCAGGTCCCACCTAACAAATCCTAAAGCAGATTAAAAACATCAAGCTGATTCCCAGTAACTTAACTGTGTCTCAGAACAAAATCCAAGAGTATTTATAGAAATATAATAACATTCAGCACCCAGAAGGTAAAATTCACATCTGAAATTTAATTAAAAAAAAAACAAAAAAACTTTTAATTTAAAAAAACTAGGCATGATTCCATTTATATAAAACTATGGATATGAAAACGAATCTATAGTGACTGAAAAAAATCTATGGTTGCCTGGGGGAGGAGGGATGAGGCAGAAAAAGGTCCACTGGTCTAACCTGAACTTAGGATGGACCTTTTCAGGAATCATTTTGTAATATCATATACAGGCCATTTAGAAAATATTTGGTTCACTGATTTTATAGCTTTTATAAATGTTAACACATTTCATTACACAATGTCAAAATGTCACATTCTATAATATCACCACCAATATCATTAGGAAAGTCTACAAGTACCATAAAACTGCCAAGCTCACAGTGGCATATAGCGTTTTTCAAAATTCTGATTTTCAATCAAATTTTATCAGGCTTAGTTTATTTTCAAGAATTACCATAATCCATCTGTTGGTCATTCTTTCAAGTAAAAATAATGTTCCATGAGAAATGTAGCTAGTTTGGCTAACAATCCAAACTATCCAACAAGTGCTTTTCCTCAGGATAATCATCCTATTCCTGTATGCAAAATGTTGGAAGCACTACTCACTCCTTCACACAGAATGCTAAAAAAGTTCAAGGGCTGAGTTAATAAAATTCGTAGTAATTTTTACTACTTCATCAAGGACATTCTCAGGTTGAAACAGGTTTTTATTAATTGTTCATTACTGATGAAGAAAACTACTATTAAGTTGGGGGGGGGTGGCGCCTCGGTGGCTCAGTCAGTTAAGCATCTGGGTCTTTTGGTTCAGGTCATGATCTCACAGTTCATGAGACTGAATCCCACATCAGCTCAAGTCCTGATCTGGAGGTTCACAGGGCCCTGCCTCAGGTTCCATGCTGACAGTGTAGAGTCGGCCTGGGATTCTCTCTCTGCCTCTCTATCCCTCCCCTGCTTGCATACTCTCTCACTCTCTCTCAAAGTAAATAAATAAACTTAAAAAAAAAAAAAAAAACAGATTGGTATCACTGTCTTTTTTTTTTAAAGTAGGGTCTATGCCCAGTGCAGAGCCCAACATGGGGTGTGAACTCACAACCCTGAGATCATGACCTGAGCTGAGATCGAGTTAGACACCTAACCAACTGAGCCACTCTGGTGCCCCTTAAAAAAGGCAAATAACATATTATTACTATGAAAATACTTTTGACCTCACACATTGCCTGAGAAAAAAACGTCAGTAATCTCCAGAACTCCCTAGACTACTCCTTAAGAACTGCTTGCCCTAAGGACACTGAAAGAATTACAAGGAAGTACAGTCTACAACATTATACAATATACAAGAGAAAAATAACCTTTCAGATTTCTTTCTAGTCCAATTCTCTCATTTTATAAGGGAAGAAAGAGGAACACAAAGAAAACAGGGTTTCCTATCTCACACATTAGTAGCAGAGATGTGATAGCACTTCGAGGACTTCTGAGTTGTTTTCTACTATTCTTTGCGTTATACTATTCCTTTAAAAAAAAAGTTTACCAAATTCCATATTTTCCTTCTTTAAACTGAACAATGGCATACATACATTTTGTAGAGAAGCGGAGTTTATCTTTCCTAATGGAGAGTTGAGTTTTGTCTTTCCTGAAGCAACTGTTGCATCCAAATGATGTACTTCTTTTTCAAAACAATGACGCTTTCTAATCTATCAACATAGAACCAAAATGAAGTTTGATGTAAACTAAACGTCTGAGCAGAAAGGCTGTTCTTGAAGGTCAAAAGTAGTTTTCTATATGTCTTAAGCATAAAAAAAAAAGATGACTCTTTCTAACTGAAATAATCAAATAATTTTTAAATATATAGGAGCGTCTGGGTCGCTCAGTTGGTTAAGCGACCTTGACTCAGATCATGATCTCATGGCTTACAGAGTTCGAGCTGCCTCACTCTGTGCTGACAGCTCAGAGCCTGGAGCCTGCTTCAGACTCTATGTCTCCATCTCTCTCTGCCCCGCCCCCACTCGCACGCACGTGTATGTCTGCGTGCTCTCTCTCTCTCAAAAATAAAAAAAAAACATTAAACAAAATACAAATGAGCCCATCTTACATCTCTCAAATCCTGACCAAAATAGCTTTAATTAGTCACATGTCAAAACTATTGTGTTGTATGGGGCACCTGGGTGGCTCAGTCAGTTAAGCATCTGACTCTTTTTTTGTTTGTTTGTTTATTTTTGAGAGACAGAGAGAGACCGTGCCGGAGCAGGGCAGGGGCAGAGAGAGGGAGACAGAATCCAAAGCAGGCTCCAGGTTCTGAGCTCTCAGCACAGGCCTGATGTCGGGCTCAAACCATGAATTGTGAGATCATGACCTGAGCCAAAATTGGACACTCAACCGATGGAGCCACCCAGGTGCCCTAAGCATCTGACTCTTGATTTCAGCTCAGGTCATGATCTCACAGTTCATGAGATCAAAACCCTTGTTTGGCTCGACACTGACAGTCCAAAGCCTGCGTGGAATTCACTATCTGCCTCTCCCTAGCTTGTGCTCTCTCAAAATAAATAAACCCTAAAAAAAAAAAATATATATATATATATATATAATTTTAAAACNTTGATGATATACTACATAACAAAAATAAATTATTTGATTAGCATTATTACTTACTAGATATTTGATAATTCAAATTGTATTTGATTAAATTTCTTTCATAAATACCACTAAGTTTTCTTTCCAAACTGTCTATGCTTCTTCCTACTTGCCAAAAACCTATTTACTTAAACTATAAAGGAAAAAAGTATTTCCAGTGATAATTCTATTCTTACCAAAAAAGAAATAAGAGTCAGTAAAGTCAGAGAATAAATGATACATGTTGAGCTCTATCATACAACATCCTATTCTATGTACACATTTTGGAGAAGAAAATCTATACAGATTCAGAATTCGTCTGTAATTAGTACTTTCCAAAAATAAAACAGTTTATTCTATTTCTAAAATCAAAGTTTAGTTCTGGAAGTTAATAATGATTATAAATGGAATAGAAAACTACATAGGAATGCAAACTTTTTTTGAGTAAATTTAACTAGAAATATATATTATCTACACATGACATATTAATTATAAAAATCTCTTTATCTGTAACTAAGCCTATCAAAGTCCCAGCATCCCTACCTCACTGCCATGAACTCTATAAGAAAATACTGTATTTGTGTATGAACATACATTTCATTAAAATATAGTATTTAGTAATTCAGGTCTTTCAATAATTTTTAGAAATAAACATTTTATCATGTATTGATATTAAAAACTCAATAAATAAGAATCCTTGTCATCATACTAAAACTATCAATAAAAAATATTCATGACATAAATATTCATATCAAAAGTATTTTGGCCAAAAGAAAATGCCATCATTAGATAACAACAACCTAGGAATTAAAAAGTACAAAGTAGCTATTTTACCAATTTATGTCTTAAGTAAATATTTAACTAATTCCTCATATACAGGAAAGCACCATGTACTTTCACATTAAAGACATATTATGAATAATCTGTTATAATAACAAACTCTTTTTAATGAGTAACAATATAAAATGAAGTTACAATAATTTATTGTTTAATTTATATCTATGATAAGACCCAAGTAAATTGCACAAAGGCCACTGAAAACTTGATTGATAGTTGACTATCTTGTGCAGCTATAACTAATGGTACTATTTCACTCCCAATAAATTGTTTACCTGCTGTGTAGTTTCTAAGGGTCGAATTCTTTTCTTCTCTACTTGAAAATCATCATTTTCATCTCTTTTTATGGAAGCCTGTTTCTTGGCAGATAGCTTTGCAGCCAGCGTACTTTTTTCAGGAGAGTCTTCTATAAGTCATAAAAAATTACCATAAATGACACTTAAAGTTAATTTTTCCAGGAAAAAATTAGAATCAAGATGTTAAAGACTCCTCGAGATTTCATAACATACTTTAAAACATGAAAAGCTCGACATGTTTAAAAGCATTTATTTAACATTGAGTAGACAACAAAAATAAAATATCTTGAGAAATATGCTTTCAACAGGAAAGTCCAATTTTGATTTCTTAATAGGCTTATGCTTTTGTAAACCATTCCCAATAGTGTGGTTTAAAAAATATAACCTTGGGGCACCTGGGTGGCTCAGTCAGTTAAGTGTCTAACTTCAGCTCAGGTCACAATCTCATGGTTCGAGAGTTCAAGCCCCACATCAGGCTCTGTGCTGACAGCCCAGAGCCTGAAGCGTGCTTCAGACTGTGTCTCCCTATGTCTGTCCTCCACCCCCACCCCAAAAATAAACATTTAAAAAATTAAATAAATAAAAGTAAAAATTAAAAAAATAAAAATATAACCTTAAGGTGTGCCTGGGTGGTTCAGTCAGTTGAGTATCTGACTTCACCTCAGGTCATGATCTCACAGACTTATGAGTTCAAGCCCCACATAGGGCTCTCTGCTGTCAACACAGAGCCTGCTTCAGATCCTCTATCCCCCCTCCTCTCTCTCTCTCTGTCCCTCCCATGCACTCCCTCTCTCTCTCAAAAATAAACAAACATTAAAAAATATATATACAGGTGCCGGTGGCTCAGTCGGTTAAGTGTCCAACTATGGCTCAATTCGTGATCTCGTGGTTCGTGAGTTCAAGCCCCACATTGGGCTCTGTGCTGACAGCTCACAGCCTGGAGCCTGCTTCACATTCTGTGTCTCCCTCTCTCTCTGCCCCTCTCCCAATCGTGCTCAGTCTCCCTCTCAAAAACAAACATTTAAAAATTTTTTTAACTAAAAAATATATATTTATATAGATATAGATATTTGTAAGATTCTTCAAAGAAAAGTATTTCATTTATATAAAAACCTTTCTTTATGGTATCTCAATGTTTCTTCCCCACTAAGCTTCTAAATGTTCTTTAGGCTTGGGGCACCTGGGTGGCTTAGTC
>NW_027532856.1:2792240-2952544 GCF_008692635.1 Crocuta crocuta
TGTGTCTCTCTCTCTGACCCTGCTCATGCTGTCTCTCTCTCTCTCTCTCTCCTAGAAATAAATAAAAATATTTTAAATAAATAAATAAATAAATGTTCTTTAGGCTTAAAAATACAGTAGAATAAAGCTCTATAACCTGCCTTTTAATCCTACTACCCTGAAAGTCATCAGTGACCTCTTAATCACCAAGTAATATAGCTCCTTTAATATTCCCAATATCATATAGCTAGTAAGAGGCAGAGTGTGGATATGACTGACTCCTGCTGTCTGACTCCAAAATTCATCAGCATAATCTCTAGGGATACAGCCAAACAGAACACTGTCTTCTTGAAATGTAATAAATACATTTCGGTTTTCCTTAATACCTATTTACACTTAACTGCTCCTATACATGGGTTTTTCCTTTTCCCTAAATGTGAGTGTTCTGGAAAGCACCTTCCTTCCTCTCTACTTTTCTCTATATATTCCTTCCACTTCTAGGGCTTGAATTGATTTAACAAGCATTTATTTTACGAAGTCCATGTAATTCCAGAAACCATGGAAAAGCAATGAAAAAGAAACAGCCTCTAGCCTTAAAGGATTTATAGACCATAAGAGAAGAAAGCCCTATAAGCAAGTCCAATACTGATTTTAAAAACCAAGTTTGAGTCTGTAAAAACAAAGTAAATCTATGCCACATAGCACTGATTTTCAAGCTTTTATTGAGGAGGACTATATTTTTAAAATAAATATTGCTTAAAATTTCCAGAACAGAACAAAAGACCTAGAACTTCCCTGACTTGTTGCGCCCTTACCCCTACAAGCCGTATTTTTTTCCCCAATCTTAGGAACATAGTTTAAATACCACCTTATTCTAAAATCTTAATGGTTTTGCCTTTTATACATAGGTCTTTTCTTTCTTTCTTTCTTTTTTTCTCTTTCTTTCTTCCTACAAAATTCAATTTTATTAGTATCAGGCAGTGTGCGAAAAGTTTTACATAGATTAGCTCCTGCTACCATGGCATAAAGTAGCAATTGTTATTATTTTACAGTTGGGGAAACTGATACATAGAAAAATGGAGTTAAGTGCCCAAGGTAAACAATGGGACCCATTCTAAACCTGTTTCCAATGTAACCCAATACCTTGAAGTTCTGATTTTTTTAAAGATTTTATTTTTAAGTAATCTCTACACCCAAAATGGGGCTCAAACTCACAACCCTGAAATCAAGAGTTGTATGCTCTAAGCCAGCCAGATAACTTTTTAACTTTTTTCATTATTAAGTAAGCTCAAGTCCCAACATGGGACTTGAACTCACAACCCCAAGACCAAGAGTTGCATGCTCTATCCACTGAGCCAATCAAGTACCTCTAACACCCTGAAGTTTTAAAAAATTATCAACTAATATAAACTCATTATGAAAGACTTCACCAAATCAGAAATATAAATAAGAAAAAGGAAAATGCCAACTGCTTCCCGCCCCACTTTTCCACTTCTGTAAATCTTCTTCTCTGAGATAATCACTATCAATCTTTTGGCCTGAATCCATCCATCCTTCCTTCCTTCCCTCCTTTTCCTTCTTTTTTTTTTACCTTTTTTTTTTTTTTTTTTTTTGGTTTTCCTCATAATAAATATACTCTTTAATCCCCATCCCCAACTCACTCCCCCTCTGGTAACCATCAGTTTGTTCTCTACAGTTAAGAATCTGTTTCTTGGGATGCCTGGGTGGTTCATTCAGCTGAGCATCCAACACTTTTTTTTTTTAAATGTTTATTTATTTTTGAGAGAGACAGAGCATGAGTAGGGAAGGGGTAGAGAGAAGGAGACACAGAATTGAAACAGGCTCTGAACTGTCAGCACAGAGCCTGGCGCAGGGCTCAAACCCACAAATGGTGAGATCATGACCTGAGCCGAAGTCAGATACTCAACCAACTGAGCCACCCCGGCGCCCCAAGCATCCAACTCTTGATTTTGGCTCAGGTCATGATCCCAGGGTCATGGGATTGGTCCCTGCCTTGGGCTTTGCACTGAGCATGAAGCCTGCTTAAGATTCTTTCTCCCTCTGACTCTCCCCCTGCTTGCCTGCGTACATACCCTTGCTCGCTCTCTAAAAAAGAAAAAAGAAAAAAAAGGTCTTATTTCTTGTTTTGTCTCTTTTTTCCTTTGCTTTCCTTTGTTTCATTTCTTAAATTCCACATACGAATGATTTCATATGGTATTTGTCTTTCTTTGACTTAGCATTATACTCTCTATTTTAAGTTGTTGGAAATGGCAAAATTTCATTCTTTTTATGGCTGAATAATATTCCATTGTACTTACAAGCCACATCTTCTTCATTCATTCATCTATCTATGGACATTTGAGCTGCTTCCATAGCTTGGCTATTGCAAACAATGCTTCAATAAACATAGGGGTGCGTGTATCCCTTTGAATTAGTGTTTTTATATAATTTGTGTAAACACTCAGTAGTGCAAGTCCAGGACTGTATGGTATTTCTATTTTTAATTTTTTGAGGAACTTCCATACTGTTTTTCAGAGTGGCTGCACTAATTTGTATTCTCACCAACAGTGCAAGAGGGTTCCTTTTTCTCCATATCTTCACCAACACTTGTTTCTTGTGTTTTTGATTTTAACTACTCTGACAGGTATGAGGTGAAATCTCACTGTGGTTTTGATTTGCATTTCCCTGATGATGACTGATGTTGAGCATCTTTTCATGTGTGTTGGCCATCTGTCTGTCTTCTTTGGAGAAATATCTGTTCATGCCTTGTGCTCATTTTTTAATTGGATTCTCTTCTGGGTATTGAGTTGTATCAGTTCTATATATTTTGGATACTAACCCTTTATCAGCTATGTCATTTGCAAATATCTCCTCCTATTCTGTAGGTTACCTTTTAGTTTTGTTGCTTGTTTTTTTTTTTTTTTTTTTTTTTGCTGTGCAAAAACTTTATTTTGATGTAGTGCTAATAGTTTATTTTTGCTTTTATTTCTCTTGCCTCGGGGGGCATATCTAGAAAAATGTTGCTATGGATGATGTCAGAGATTACTGCCTGTGCTCTCTTCAAGGTAATGGTTTCAGGTCTCACATAAATGTGACGTCTTTGATCCATTTTGAGTTGTTGTGTATGGTGAAAGAAAGTGTCCAGTTTTCCCAATACCATTTGTTGAAGAAACAGTCTTTTCTCTGTATTCTTATACCTCCTTTGTCAAGATTGACCATGTAACTGTGGGTTTTATTTCTGGGTTTTCTGTTATGTTCCATGGATCTACATTTGTATTTTTTGCCAGTATCATAGTATTTTAATTACTATTGCTTTGTAATATAACTTGGACTGTGGAATTGTGATACCTCTAGTTTTTTCTTTTTCAAGACTGCTTTGGCTATTGAAGCAAAACATTCAACATCATATGTCATATCAATAGGAGAAAAAATAAAACCCATATGATCCTTTTAATAGATGCAGAAAAAGCATTTGACAAAGTACAACATTCATTCATGATAAAAATCCTCTGCAGGGTAGGTCTAGAGGGAACACATCTCAATCTAATAAAGGCCTTATATGAAAAACCCACAGCCAATATCATATTCAATGGTGAAAAACTAAGAGCTTTCCTTCTAAGGTCAGAAATAAATGTAACCACTTTAATTCAACATAGTACTGGAAGTCTTAGCCACAGCAATTAGATAACCTAAAAAAATAAAAGGTATCCAAATTGATAAGTAAAACTTCCACTATTTGCAGATGACATAATACTATGAACATACCGAAAACCCTATAGACTCTACCAAAAACTACTGATAAATGAATTCAGTACATTCACAGGATATAAAATCAGTGTACAGAAATCTACTGCATTCCTATACACTTATCATGAAACAGCACAAAGTGAAATTAAGAAAACAATCCCACTTACAGTTGCACCAAAAACAATTAAATATCTAAGAATAAATGTAACCAAAGAAGTGAGAGAGCTGTACTCTGAAAACTAGAAAACACTAATGAAAGGGGCGCCAGGGTGGCTCAGTCAGTTAAGTGTCCAACTTCGGCTCAGGTCATGATCTCACAGTTTGTGAGTTCGAGTCCCGTGTCAGGCTCTGTGCTGACAGCTAGCTCAGAGCCTGGAGATACAGATTCTGTATCTCCCTCTCTCTCTGATCCTCCCCTATTCATGCTCTCTCTCTCTCTCAGAAATAAAATTTGTATGGAACCACGAAAGGCCTTTAATAATGAGGTCTTTAGCTAGAATGAATTTTTGTGTACGAAATAAATAGGACTCCAATTTAAACTTTTTCCATATGCAGGGGTGTCTGGGTGGCTTATTTGGTTGAGTGTCTGACTCTTGATTTCAGCTCAGATCATGATTCCAGGGTCTTGAGACTGTATCCCGTGTTGGGCTCTGAGCTGTGCACAGAACCTAATTAAGATTCTACCCCTCTTCCCTGCTCATGCGCTCTCTCTCTCTCTCTAAAATTAAAAAAAAAAATCTTTACCTTTTTTTTTCCATATGCATATCTAAGTACCAGTTTTAAAAAAGTCCCTCCTCAGGACTCTGCTCTGTAGAAGCACTTCAATAAAGAATCAAGTTTCTAGATCCATGTGAAAGTGAATCTGGGTTTGCTATTGTTTTATACTGGTTTTACACTATTCTAATATTAAACTGTTTTAATCACTATAGCTGTACATAAAGAAATCAGGATATCTTATAGATCAAGTCCTCCTACCTTGACCTGGTTCTTGAGAAATGTCTTGGCTATTCTTAATCCTTTGCATTTCCATATATATTTTAGAAAAGACATGTAATTTTGAGCTCTGCAATTTCTAATCAAACTGGTAAAATACCCACAAAATGAATCCAGATCATGGTTCTGAATGGGGACAATTTTAACACCCTACTTCCAACCCCAGGGACACTAGGCATAGACATTTCCGGTTATCACAAAAGGCAGGGGTACTACTGGTATCTAGTGAGTTGAGTCCTAGGAGATGCTACTAAACATCCCACAATGCATAGGACAGCCCCATAACAAAGAATTATCCCATTCAAAATATAATAGTGCCATTGTTGAGAAACTCTATCCCTAATAAATCAAGGGGTAAATCTGTATGGGCCCATTAAAGGGTAGGAAACATCTACCAAAAGCAATGATTTAGTTATAGAAAAACTGAATTGCAATGTGTCAAATAAGATTAACCCCAACTCATTAAAAAAAAAAAACCACATAACCTGCATATAAAAATGGCTTATCTTCCTGTTCTTTATAGCAGGGCAGTTTGCAAGAAATTTATCAAAGGGGTTGTCTTTAAAATATAAAATTATAAAGAAATAAGATCTATCTAGAATGAATAAATAAAATAAATAATCTCCTAGAAATCAGTAAGAAACAACCCAATAGAAAAATGGGAAAACAACTTAAATAGGCAATTCACTGAAGAGGATATTCAAATACCCAATAAACATATAAAAAGAGGGGCACCTGGGTGGCTCAGCTGATTAAGCATCCCTATCTAACTGTTGATTTTGGCTCAGGTCATGATCTCACAGTTCCTGGGATTGGACTCCTGGGATCAAGCCCCGAGTTGGGCTCTATGCTAACAGTACAGAGCCTGCTTGGGATTCTCTCTTTCCCTCTCTCTGCCTCTCCCCTGCTCACACAGTGCACTCTCTTTCTCTATCAAAAATAAATAAATAAACTTAAAGAAATGGGAACTCCCAAACACTGCTGGTGAGAATGTAAGAAGATAATACCACTTTGGGAAACTGTCTGTAAGGTTCTTAAAAAGTTAAATGTAAGTGATCTAGTCATAATATTTCTAAGTATTTAGCCAAAAAACCTGAAAGCATATTTCCATAACAAAGACTTATACACAAATACTCATAGTGGCTTTATACATAATAGCTTAAAAATAAAAACTCAAATATAAATCAACAGGAGACTAGAAAAACTATCTGTAGTACATCCATACAATAGGATATTACTTAACAATAAAAAGGAACAAAGTGTTTATACATGCAACAACATGGATGAATTTCAAAAGAATTATGTTAAGTGAAACAAGCTAGATAAACTAACTATGATTCCATTTATATAAACCCCAGAAAATGCAAACTAATCTATATTGACAGAAAGGAAATCAGTGGTTGTTTGGAGAGAGTGGGTCATGGAGGATTGGGAAAGAGAGATAATAAAGGGAAATGAAAAAACTTTTGAAGGTGATGGATATGTTCACTATCATGATGCTGGTGAAAGTTTAATGAAGGTACACCTATATCAAAATTTATCAAAGTGTACCATGTCTGTGTATAGTCATGTCAGGTATATTTCAATAAGGCTGTTCTTAAAAAAAATACAGGTTGTATAGGGGTGCCTGGGTGACTCAGTCAGTTAACTGTCTGACTCTTGATCTCAGTTCAGGTCATGGTCTCGTGGTTTGTAATTTCAAGCCCCACATCGGGCTCTGTGCTGAAGGTGTGGACTCTGCTTGGGATTCTGTCTCTCCTTCTCCCTGCCCCTCCCCACTGTGCATGCGCTCTCTCTCTCGCTCTCTCTCTCTCTCTCAAATAAACAAACATAAAATTTTTAAAAAAAGAACAGGTTGTATATAAAGATAAACCAGAGTTCCTATAATTATCTCAAAGTGAATTCCATTCATTCATGCAACAAATCTTTATCTAGTACCTACTATAAGCCAGACACTCTGGTAGGCACTAAAGATAGAATGATAAGCAAACTGACATGGTCCCTGACCTCATGGAGTATATAGTCTGCTAGGGGAAGCAGAGATTGATAAATGATGCACAAAGACATATGGATAATACAAACTATAACAAGTACTATAAAAGAAAGGTACACAGTGAGAGGACAGAACACAATAGGAAACCAAATCTAGTCTGATAGAAAGGTCAATATGGCTCCTTTGAGGAAGTGATGTTTAAGCTGAGACCTAAAGGAAAAATAGGAAAACAAACTGAAAATGGGATTTTTCTCAGAAGAGACATTATAAGAAAAGGCTCTGAGGCAAGAGAAAACATGATCCTCTTAAGGAATGGAAAGAAAGTCAAAAAGGGCTAAGGATCAAAATAGTGTAGACAACACTGGGGCGCCTGGGTGGCTCAGTTGCTTAAGCATCTGACTTCAGCTCAGGTCATGATCATGCAGAGTTTATAGGTCTGAGCCCCACATCTGGCTCTGTGTTGGCAGCTGGAAGCCCGGAGCCTGCTTTGGATTCTATGTGTATGTGTGTATGTGTCTCTCTTCCTCTGCCCCTCTGCTGCTCACACTCTTTCTTTTTCTCTCTCTCAAAAATAAGTAAACATTGGGGCACCTGGGTAGCTTAGTCAGTTGAACGTCTAACTTTGGCTCAGGTCATGACCTTGGAGTCCGTAAGTTCAAGCCCCACAGTGGGCTCTGTGCTGACAGCTCAGAGCCTGGAGACTGCTTCAGATTCCGTGCCTCCCTCTCTCTCTGGCCCTCCCCTACTCATGCTCTGTCTCTCTCCCTCAAAAATAAATAAACTTAAAAAAATTTTAAAACATAAATTAAAAAAAAATAGCATAGGGGCGCTTCAGTGGCTCAGTTGGTTAAGCGTCCAACTTCAGCTCAGGTCATGACCTCACAGTTCATGGGTTCGAGCCCCACACTGGGCTCTTGCTGACAGCTTGGAGCCTGGAGCCTGCTTCAGATTCTGTGTCTCCCTCTCTCACTCTGCCCCTACCCCACTTGGGCTCTCTCTCAAATGTAAATAAACATTACAAAAATTTTTTAATTGTTTAAAAAATGATCACCTCTCCAGCATGAATTCAACCACTTCTTCCTCATTCCTAACATAATCATACTTTAGTTGAAATAGCTATCCTCCTCCACACAGTCATGTGTTTTAACGGACCATGACTCCAACCTTGATTTTAGAAGTGGATACTATTTAGACTTAAATCCATCATAACAACCTCTTTCTTCCTACCAGAGATTAAAGAATGGCATGAGTGATAATAGTAAAAGAAGTTAATGCATGCTCTAAACAAGAGATGGTAGTTGGCACTAAGGAGGTATCAATGGAGATAGAGGTTTGCATGGAGAAATATGGAAGAACACAGTATATGGGATGTCTCCTAGATTTTCAGCTTAGGCAAAAAATGGTTAACCATTCCCATATACTCAAAGCCAAAGAAATATTTTAAAAAATTAATAATCTTGGGGTGCCTGGGTGGCTTAGTCGGTTAAGCGTCTGACTTTCGCTTAGGTCATGATCTCGCGGTTCGTGGGTTCGAGCCCTGCGTTGGGCTCTGTGCTGACTGCCAGCTCAGAGTCTGGAGCCTGTTTCAGAGTCTGTGACTCCCTCTCTCTCTGACCCTCCCCTGCTCACGCTGTCTCTCTCTCTCTCTCTCCTAGAAATAAATAAAACATTAAAAAAATTTTTATAAAAAATTAATCTTGTGATAGTATACTTTTATCTTTTTTTAAGTTTATTTATTTAACTTTAGGATAGAGCAGGGGAGGGACGGAGAGAAGGAAAGAGAGAGAATCCCAAGTAGACTTTGCACTGTCAGCACAGAGTCCAAAGCAGAACTCAAACCCATGAACCATAAGATCATGACCTCAGCCAAAATCAAGAGTAGGATCTTTAATAGACTGAGCCACCCAGGTGCCTCTTAGTATACTTCTCTTAAATAAATCTAGTAAGAACTAGTTAAGGATCATATTTAAAACATACCTGATTCTCTACTCAGCCTTAAAAAAAGATGAAATCTTGCCATTTGTGACAACACGAATGGAGCTAGAGGGTATTATGCTAAGTGAAGTAAGTCAGAGAAAGACAAAAACCACATGATTTCAGTTATATGGGGAATCTAAAAACCAAAACAAATGAATAAACAAATAAAAAGCAGAAAGAGACCCATAAAGACAGAGAACAAACTGATGATTGCCAGAGAGAAGTGGGATATACAGGCTTCCAGTTACAGAATGAGTATGTCACAGGGATAAAGAGCACAGCATACGGAATCTAATAGATGGTATTATAATAGCATAAGGTGACAATGGTAGACACACTTGTGGTGAGCACACAGTAACACCTAGACTTGTTGTAATCACTATGTATGTAATACAGTATGTCAACTGTACTTCAATTAAAAAAAACCTAATGTACATTTAAAAAAAAAGCCTCAGCTAGGATATACTGGCCTCAGAAGTTCAAGCAAATTCATAAGGATGAATGAATGACGCTAACTGATTTTTGTCTTACAATACATATCAGTATATTTTTTTAAACTCTAACAATACAGACTACAAATAAGATCAATTTCTAAGTACCATTTATTGTGGATTGCCTTCTTCAAAAAATGATTTAAACTAGCAAAATGTCTGAATAAATTAAAAGTCAAGCCAAGAATAATACAGTTCAAGGATATCTGACTACTCTGTGTATTATCTTAAATAATCCCAGAGAATTAGGTGGAGATACATAATCCATTATGCTCACCAAATTTACCTTAGATAAATCTCATAACAGTAATAATTAAGGCTACTACAGACACCAAGAGAGACAGGGAAAGTATAAACTACCTTGACAAGTTGATGAAGTGCCATATCTTTCTAAAGGTGGTGTACTTGGACTGTTGAAATGATGTGAAGTTCCTTGTTTCAAGTCAATGTTTGTAAAATTCTTTGAATGGCATGCACAACAGCATGACGATGGTACTTCAGCTTTTTTACTTAAGCTTTTGTCCACTGGCTTCCCTAAAAATGAAAGAATCTGAATTTGTAATAGTTCTAATTTAAAAAACATTAATTTTCTTCTTCACCTAGGATGAGCAAGCACCCAATTTGCCCAGGATTGGGAGGTTTCCTAGGATACAAGACTTTCAGTGCTAAAACTAGAAAAGTACCTGGGCAAGTTGGTCACCCTATCTCCAGGATCAAATTACACCAGGCAAAAAACACTTATGTCAGAAATACTTACAGAGATGTTATCATCAATTTACATAATTTGCAACAATCTAAGTCAAAGATTAATATTGTTAACCACTTGAGTACTCATTTATCTCAGGAGTTACTAAAATATCAAGCAGGGAAGGTTAAAATAAAGACCTAAAGTATATTCTTAGCTACTGCTATTTCCTTAAACGAAGAAATTGGAAGCTCAATACATTAAATAACGTAAACACATAGGGGTTAAGTCATTCCACTTTATACGTCAATTTCAAATAGAAACATGTTCCATGGTGTATCAATTCTGATACATGTATTAAAATATACTTTAAGGTCAATATTCGAACTAAATAAAACAGGTGATTTTTAATACTTAAACTGAATACAAAATTGTAATAGGCTTACATTGTGTGCCTACATGTATAAATACACAATTCATAGACACACACACACAAAAAAAGTGAATAATTATTCTCTACAAGCAGTAATGAGACATTATTCCCAAATAATGGGAAAATAATGTCATTACTGCTTATACTACATAAATACTACCAATTCTACTTTTCAGTCTCCCATTAAAATTTTAAGCTATTAACAGATTATCTCATTTTTCCCCAATGACTATCAGTAACAATCAGAATGAACAACAAAAGTTATAAAATATTTACTGTTTCCTTTTAACAGTCTTATCAGTAGATTTCCTTTCAAAAGACATACACACACACACAAATACATATATACATACCTACACACACTCGTGGTTAACTTTAAATTCTCCTAATACTTTGTCAAATCCATTTAATTATGTAACTAAAACATATCCAATACTGCATTTTGGATTCATTATGCATATTAGCTAATCTTTTATAAAAGCAAATGTTACTAGGCCTTTGTTAGCAAATAAAATGAAAGTAATGGAAAATAATATGGATTCATGAAAACAATATTACAATAAACTTTTGCTTATCTGGCTTCCAAACAAGTTGAAAAATCAATTAGAATGTTTCCTTTATATATTCCATGTTCTAATGTTATGAGGAAGGGATATTAAACAAATACATAAAGGATTTACTCAAAGCAAATATTTGATATATTACAGCAGCATTACAGGCCAATCTCTTGCATCTTTTAAATACAAATTATCATAATCATTTTCATAACGATAACTAAGCATTCCAAGATTTCTATGCATACTCTGAATCTTCAAATAAAGGACTACATTATGTTCAAAACTGTTTTACAATTAACTGAACATATCTGGCTCTACTGAAACTCTTTTGGACGATATTTAACTTATAAAGAAATATCTTAAAAGAGAATCCACACTTAAATTAGCTAGAACATGGTTGAATAATTCTGGATAAAAAGTACTTTATTAAAATGTTTTTTTCATGTCCCAATAAGGAACCTAGAAATATCAACAACTACTTACCATTAAAAGATTGTTGCCATGCTAAAGCAGAACAAAGTAAGGCTACACTTTTCCCACTTCCTGTAGGGCTCTCCAGTAAACAATGTTGCTTACTATTTAATCCTCTGACAATCTATGGACACAAAAACAATGAAAAAATCAATAAGCAATTTACTTCATAGGGTTTCTCTCCAGGAGAAGTACAAATACAGTAACAATGAGAAGTAAGGCTGCACCTCAGGGAGCACAGCAATAACAGAAGCGAGAACCCGTATTTAGTTCAATCTAGACTTTATTCCTTTATATTTCTCCCTAAAATTATGATGGTCCGAAAAGCACAGCAAGCAAAAAAGAAATGAAAAAAAGCAATTTGTGCCTTAATGGTTTCTGTAAAACTAAAATACAGTTCATGAATATTTTTGATGAAAACAATGAAGGCTACTGCTTATGGGAATGTAAATTGTTATAATCACTTTGGTATCCTTTGTTATTTTTTTTTAAAGTTTATTTATTTTGAGAGAGAGAGAGAGAAAGAGAGAGAGAGAGAGAAAACACGCAAGTGAGGGGAGGGCAGAAAGAGGCAGAAAGGGAATCCCAAGCAAGCTCCACACTGGCAACATGGAGCTTGAATTCACGAACTGTGAGATGGTGACCCGAGCTGAAACCAAGAGTTGGATGCTTAACCAACTGAGCCACCCAGGCACCTCTATACACTTTGTACAGAAATTAATGATTCCTAATAAAGTTGGAGATACCCAACTCTAGCATATACATATAAAACTTGTATATACTCCACAAATTTTACTCACAAGAACACAAGAAAACATGTATAATAAAGTTCACAGCAACACTGTTTATAATTGCTAAAGAATGTAAACAACTTAAAAGTCTATCAAAAGGAAAATGGACTAAAAAATTCTGGTATATTCATATAATGGAATACTATATAGCATGTAAAATGGATTAACAATCAACAGGCCTGCATCTTACATATGTAAAGCAAAAGAAATAGTTCTGCAGAAAGATAGTTATATCATTATGTAACTTTTAAAAATATGTAAAGTAATACTCTATTACTTGTAAACAAGGTATATGGTAAAATATTAAGATTTAACAAAGTTGAAAAGTTGGTTTCCTTAAGTTTGCATATTAATTTTCTATATGAACAATCTCAAAAAAATATACTAGTCTGTATAACAGATAGCAAATACTTCGTAGAGAGCAGTAATTCTGCAAAGTAAATAGAAGTTCCAAATGAGCTGAGAACATTTTTCAGAATGTTCTCCTTTGCCTCCATTATAACCATCGATATACATGGTTTAGCAGTAATAAGTATTATTTTTCCAAGGGTTAGATGTTCTTCAACGAACCGGGCAAATATTTTCAATCCATTTACTATCTGAGAAAATGAATGTAGCCTTATGAATTATAAACATATGTATCTTAATAAAGACTTAAAATAACTACTGATAAATACTTACGGGGGCGTCTGGGTGGCTCCATAGGTTGACCGTCTGACTTCGGCTCAGGTCATGATCTCAGTCGGCGAGTTTGAGCCCTGCATTAGGCTTCCTGCTCTCAGCACATAGTCCACTTGGGATCTTCTGTCCCCCTCTTTGTCCCTCCCTCACTCACGCTCTTTCTCTCTCAAAAATAAATAAAACATTGGGGTGCCTGGGTGGCTCAGTCCAACTTCAGCTCAGGTCATGATCTCACCGTTCGTGGGTTCAAGCCCCGCGTTGGACTCTGTGCTGACAGCCAGCTCAGAGCTTGGAGCCTGCTTCAGATTCTGTATCTCCCTCTCTCTCTGACCCTCCCCTGCTCACACTGTCTCTCTCTCTCTCTCTCTCTCTCTCAGAAATAAAAAACATTTAAAATTAATTAATTAATTAAAACATTAAGAAAAAATACTTACAGAATTCATCATAGCAAGCTGCGATGGGTAAGCTTTATAAGGAAAGGTAATTTTCACCCCACCAATTGTATATTCAGACATCGAAGACATCATGCTTTATTGTTTACTTCAGATTCCTAACTGCAACAGAAAGGAAAATCAATATTGAAACAATACCATTCAAAAAAAAAAACAAAAAAAAACTAGATATCCAACATTAGGACAGCTATCTGGAAATAAAAATTGGAATAAATGTTTAAACAAAACAAATTAAGGTAAAAGAATTTCCTAGTCTTATAAATACAACGGTTGAGAGCATGCCTTGGAATCTGTCAAATGTGGATTTTTATCCATACTCTGCCAAAGCTGTGGACTAGGAGTTAGAAAGTATAGGTTCTAGACCAGGTTCGGAAAACAACTCAGATATGTTATCTTGATCAGTTTTCTTCACTTCTCTAGACTGAGATCCTTATCTGTAATAACAATGGCCTGACACTTAGTAGGTGCCCAATAATTCTTATTTAAAGGTCACTGGAGTAAAATGAAAAGAAGATGAGTTTTGGAGTAAGGCAAACCTACAGTTGAATTCCTCTGTGTGAATCATTTAAGCTCTCAGAGCTTATTTCTTCATCTGTGAAATGGAAATAATACCAGCCACCTGATCGGGTTTTCATGAAAATTAGCCAGGTGCTGAATTAAGAATAATAATGTACAAATGTACCCAAACTTCAGTATCTGACACAGAGGAAATGATCTACTTTAAACCACCTTTTCTTAACCTACGACAGATATAACTCAGAAACTGTGACCTCTTGATATGGCATACAGAAGTTTCTGTGGCATGACTGAATTTTTCCGAAGAGGGTCTATAGACTTCTCATTCCCAGAAATATATCCTAAGGAAATAACTGAAAAGGGGGCGGGGGTGGGGGGGAATGATATACAGTGGTATCACTCTGCAATAGTGAAAACAAATAGTAAACGCAAACTGGGGATGGAGGGATGGTTGAAATAACAATGGAATCGATTAGAAAACCAATTATAACCTTAACCACAGCCTATGTGTTCCAAAAGAAGTTAAGAACCACTATCCTAAAGTATTTTCCAGTTGTAAGATTTTGTGATTCTGTGAAGCTCTGAGAATGAAATTTGGTGGAATCTAACCCCTTAATCTGAACCAACAACTCAAAGCTGGCCTAGTTACCCCTGCTCCAGCTGTGGCAACAGGCAGCTCAGAATGGGAGTAGCTTCCCACAGACACTGCGTAAAGCAAACAAACAAACAAACAAACCACCACACCACAATTATCAGCCTGTCGCCCCCGGCCGCCTTACGGGCCTCCGCTCCCATTAAGGGAGGGCAGGCTCCCCTTCTCCCCAGGTTTCCGTCCTCATACTTTGCTCTTCCCTCAGCCCGTAGAGATCCCAGAGGCTCTGGCGATCCAGTCAACACCCACCGGCCAGCAAGGAGGTTGGGCGAAAACGGAAGCCGACTTCCCGCAAGTTTCGCGTACTTCCCCGCACGGGAGACAGACTTGCCTGTTCCGGGGAAAACCGAAGCAACGCCGACAAGGCTCCGATTCACGGAAGAAAAGGAAACCGATATCCGCCAAAAAAAAAAATATATACATATACAGTGGAGCGCTGACAAAGAAGAGAGGTCACGAGCCTCCTTCTCTCCCTCAGTAGGCTGCTACCGCCCGTGCCCGGTCGCGGCCTCGGGGTTGCCCGAGCTTTCCTCTGCAGCCCTCAAGTGTCCGCTCAACAACGCTCTCCCGGACGAATTCCCGCCTCCCACCCCCTTGACTCCCGGCATCCAATCTCCGGACGAGCTCAAACAACCAATCAGACGCCAAGACAAGAAATGAAACAACCAATCCTGGTGAGAGGTTGAGGGGGCCGAGGACTCTGGCACCCAATGGAAGCCTCCACAGTGAAAATAGACACAAGGTAAGTGGCGGCACCGGAAAGCGAACTTCCGAAGCGTGAATGACTCTTCCAAATCTCAGGGATTTAAAGGAAAAGAGTCCTCTCTGTTTGACTTTTTGAAACCGGTGGTTTAACCTGTGTTACAGCTTTCTCGGAAACTCAGAGTTGTATTTTTAAAGTCTGTAGACTAACATAGAGGAAACACCTTTAAATTTTGCCGAGTTCCCTGAGCATTCATCAGTGCCACTTAATTCAAATTCGAACCCTACAAGTAGCCAGGGTATCGAAAAGATTGAGGCGGGAATCGCCAGACTGAGCCAAACCGGGTATCTCAAAATATTCAAGGCTTTCTCGGATACCAAATTAAACCAGAAAAACGCTCTCCAGGCCTTCCAGCATCAGATAACTTCATCCTCTAGTAAGGCTCATCCACCTTCTGGCCCTCTAAAGACCAGTTTATTCTTCTTTGCCAAGAAGTACACTTGAAGTTCCTCGAAAGTAGGTTAATCATGATCTCTCTGAATTGTTATTTTTAAAAAGTTCTGTATAGTCTCAACTTGGTTAAAATACTACTGTCCAAAAAGCAAAACCGAAGCCATTTTCTCTAATTCGTGAAACTGGTTTGGGAGAGAGGTTTGCTGCAGGAGGGAGCAAAGGGAAGTAAGCTGATTTGTTTGCCTCACTTTCATTTTTACTACATCATCCCCAAGTGACAATACTTACAGTCATGAAAACAAATTCTACTCTTTTAGTCCTCTCAGACTCAGAAATTTATCTCAAATAATCTAAAATTAAGAAAATTTATATTATTTGATATAATTGATATTACCTCAAATATCAATTGATATTACCTCAATTGATAACAGTGCCTATTTGTAACACCGAAAAAAAACTTCCCAGTAAACTTCCCAGTTTAGTATCATAAACTTGCCAGTAGAGTAATAGGGAGATGGTTATAATACACCAATTCAAACATCATGAAGCCAATAATTATAAAACTAAATCACTATGAATTATAATTATAAAAATTAAACTTGCAAAAAACAATTCCATATAAAATTAAATGAAAAAAGCAGACTCCTAGCCTATTATAATTCTAACACTAATTCTATTATATGACAAATATGTGTGCATAAGCAAAGATGAAGGGAAAGTACAAAAAATGTACTGTTAAGACAGTGGAATGAAGGATATTTTAAAAAGTCCTTAAAATACCTTCAAATTGCTATTCTGCATTTATAAATTTTTAATTTTTCTTAATTTAAAATATTTTTAAAATATCCAATATATTAAGTAACTCCTCCAAGGTAAGGATTCCGATTTTCCGCTCCTAAATTCCTAAGGCTCTCAACTGCCTATAACCTTGTAGTGTCATTTGATGTATGTGGTCTTAACAGAAAGGGACACACAAAAACTCTAGAGCCAGAAACCCCTAGAGTCCAGTACCTTGAAATATCCTTTTCGAGTTAGCTGCAGTGAAATGAAACACAAAAAACTACAAGTTCATTTGATAAAGAATATGAATGTTTATAAACCAATATTCAAAATAGTTGCACACATCTGTTTTCACTTGAATAAAAAAAATCACACTGTGACAAATCTTATAACCTTAACTTAAAATACATGAATATTAACATTTACTAATATATTTACACATTTTATTTACATCATCAACAAATCTGATGAAAAACAGCATATGTTATTTTAACACAGCAGGTTTTGACCAGTCTGAAAATTGATCCAGGAATGTGCACTGCATTTAGTTAGAAAACATTTCAACCTTTTCTGAACTCCTAGAAGTTACCTACTCACACAAAATATTCCAAAGCCTCTGTTTAAAAACTAAACAAAACAAAACAGGAGCAGTCGTATTTAATCTTAAAAGACTATAAAACTGCTTTGTTTAAAAATATGAAAATTTTATGGTATTTTTTAAGTGTATACTTTTACTTTTTGCACCAAAAGTACTTAATTGAACATTAAGCATCTAATAAAAGTTATAAATATTCTATCATCTGTGACACTGTGTACTTCATGATTTGAAACAACTACAAATTAGTTCTCATATAATACCCTTATGAGGTAGGGCCAGTAGTAATCCCATTTTACAAAGGAGGAAAATGAGATGTGCCTATATGCTAGTGAAAAGACTGAAGTTAAATTTCTTTTCTTAAAAAACACACTTTCTTATTAGCCTACCCAATTTATTTTACAAGTGAAGAGGTCTGCTTCAAAACAGGGTACTGGAGAGGTTGGGAAGAATGTGTCATTCAGGTATTTCTCAGAAAGCAGAGTACCCTCTATGTTGGATACTTAATTAAGGGGGAAAAAATTAGGATTATGGGTTACCTGAATGCATCTACCTAATCAATGGAAATTACTAACAAAACTTCAAAATCTTTCAACAACATGGTACTTTATGGTTTTTCATTTTTCCTGAGGTCGAAATACTGTTTATTTTTTTACTCAGAGATCTTCTAATATTAAGATGTGAATTATAATCCTGATGGTATACCAAGAGCTCTTTAACCTAGTGTGTTTTACTGCTCTAAACTTTAATTAGATACCAATGTATTTCCCACCATTGACCACTAGGTAAGTTAGTAAATCATTATAAAAAAAAAAAAAAAAAACAAACTAAATGAGATCTCTTTTTGGGTTCATCTTTGCACAAAGATGTTTCTGTAAACACTTTTAAACCAGTATCTTAAAATTCCAAATTATTCAAGTATCTTTTAAACATATGTCTACATATTAGTAAAAATTGAAGCAAATATGTAAAATCTTAAAATTCTCATCTGTAATTCCATGGAAATCATTTACAAAAAGCTATTTGCCATCTTTAAAGCCTTCTCAATATTATTTCTTGAGAAGCAGAACTCCATCTTGCATTACTATTACTTGCATTGCAAGTTTCAGCAATTTCTATTAGGTATTTAAACTAATTTTTCCTGAATTCTCCCTTCCCTTTTTCTCCCTCTCATCATTGCATCATTGTCACACTGTTACTAGTGGACAGTCACACACTAGGACTACCCAGACTCATCTTTATAAGAAATTAAGTTAAAGGCATGGCACCTTTTTCTTCATTGCAAACGCTAAATACAAGGCCAAATTTACCTTCCAGTAAGGAGTTTCTTAAATGTGCTCCCAATAGGGGAGAAAAAAAAAAAAAAAGCTCTGCTGGTACAATATAAACATACAGCAAAGTAGATCCAAAGAACTGCCAATCAAATACAAGCAAGCATAATTCTTAAGAGAGTTCTAAATTATATTCATGTTGAACTGAATCGTTTAATGATTCCAAGACGTTACTGTTCCCATTCAGTTTAGAGTTGTTGTAAGATGCAAATTTGTATTGAGTATATGCAGCAATAGGCTTCTTTTTTCTTTACTTTTTTTTAAATTCCACTAACACTCATGTTTATTATTTCAATTATTGTGCTTTCAATACAATGACAGAGCTGTACATCAGGATCCATACTTCCAGTGTCCCCAGATCCATTTTTATAAGATAGATCTTTACAGATTCCAGACCATCCACTTGGTTTCTCTTTTATTTGTTGAAGACCTAAAAATATAAGGAAAAAAAATAAATGAAGGCAAGGAATCTGGAAAGGATCTTGGCCTTTTTCTTTGATATATTAAAACAACTTTGAAAATAAACAACTACTTACGTGTAATAATTGGATCAATGTCTCTTGTCTGAGTGGCAACATCAGAGGCACAGACTTGCCCTATTTGGATCAGCAAAGACATAATATCCTCATACAATGGAGGAAATGCTCGACAAAAAGAGACCAAACTTGGCAGAGTTGGCATGAAAAAAGCATAACGCTTAGCCTGCGTTAAAACTGTTGGAAAGAAGTTAAACAACTTTTTACTTTGCAGACATAAATTCAACATACATGGCCTATTAAATATATTAAGCACCATGCTCTGTGCTGAGAATACTAAATTTTCTAAGACAGGCTGATCCCTGCCTTCAGGGAATTTACATCTAATAGTCAGCCATCATCCAACATATAGATTCTTATTCCCAAGCACTGTGTGAAGTGCATTACTAGCATTATTTAATTTAATTATCATAGTTTTATGAATGAGGAAAGCATTAGGATAATGCCTCTTTTATCAAGGAGAAAAACTCTTAAATAAACCTTAGATTAAGAAACATGTGGGGCACCTGGGTAGCTCAGTTGGTTAAGTGTCTGACTTCAGCTCAGGTCATGATCTCACAGTCCTTGAGTTTGAGTCCATGTGAGGCTCCGTGCTGACAGCTCAGAGCCTGGAGCCTGCTTCTGATTCTGAGTCTCCCTCTCTCTCTGCCCTTCCCTTACTCACACTCTGTCTCTCTTTCAAAAATAAAATAAAAATATTAAAAAAAAAAAAAAAAGAAACTTGTTCAAGGCTACATGCCAGTTAGTGGTGGACTCGGGATTTAACTCAGGCAGTTAAAGCTCTTAACCACTAAAACTAATCATAACATGAGATGGATACAATGAAAAGAAAAATCAATAAAGTAGTATAGGAGCGCTAAGAAAGAATATAAAATTTACTAAGCTATAACATTAAAAGATTGAATTATAGTTCATATTTTTCTTTTTTAACTAATAATTTATTTATTTTTTAGTTTACATTCAAGTTAGCATATGGTGCAACAGTGATTTCAGTAGATTCCTTAACGCCCCTTACCCATGTAGCCCACACCCCCTCCCACAACCCCTCCAGCAACCCTCTATTTGTTCTCTATATTTAAGAGTCTCATATGTTTTGTCCTCCTCCCTGCTTTTATAGTTTTTTTGCTTCTCTTCCCTTATATTCATCTGTTTTGTATCTTAAAATCCTCATATGAGTGAAGTCTTATGATATTGGTCTTTCTCCGACTAATTTCGCTTAGCATAATGCCCTCTAGTTCCATCCATGTAGTTGCAAATGGCAAGATTTCATTCTTTTTGATTTCCGAGTAATATATAGTTCATATCTTTTTTTTTGTAGAATATACATATCTTTTTTTTTCATTTTTTTTTTTACAAATAGTTTATTGTCAAATTAGTTTCCACATAACACCCAGTGCTCATCCCCACAAGTGCCCTCCTCCATGCCCATCCCCCCTCCCCCCAACATCCATCAGTCCTCAGTTTTTGTCAGCATTCAAGAGTCTCTCATGGTTTGCCTCTCTCCCTTTCCCCCACCATTTCCCCCCTTCTTCTCCCCCTTGTTCCTCAGTTAAGTTCCTCCTAATCCTCCTATACGTGCAAACATATGATATTTGTCCTTCTCTGCCTGACTTATTTCGCTCAGCATAACACCCTCAAGGTCCATCCATGTTGCTACACATGGCCAGATTTCATTGTTTCTCATTGCCATGTAGTATTCCATGGTATAGATAAACCACATCTTCTTGTCCGTTGATGGACACTTAGGCTCTTTCCATGTTTTAGCTATTGTTGAGAGTGCTGCTAAGTTCTTATCTTCTAAAGTAGTTTATTTTCATACTATCTAACTCTACAAACCAGACGGTGTTTAAAATATTAAGGTAGGTTTTAAAACTCAAGAAAACAACTAATATATTCATCTCTTGTTTATACATTATGATTATATTTGTAATAAATTCTAACTAAGCATTTGTAATAAATTGTAACGTGTCTTCTATTGACATAATTACAATCAGAAAGCAGATCTGATTCTCAATCATAAAATGTGGAAAGTTTATTATATTTACTTAAATCTATATATATTCATTCACAAAATGAAAGATGCTATTTACCTACCTATCCATCTCTCCTTCATGATAAATTACATTTGTAACAGAAAAGTTTTCAAAAGAATAATGAAAAGATGGCATAAATTAAACTATTAGTAACACAGAAAACATCGTGCTACTAAATTCAGAAAAATATGTATTACTTGATGTTAGAAGTTGTTATTGAGGCTGTTGGCTACACACCTGTTAGCAAAGTTCCCATGACATTCACAGCTAAGCGAGCTACACTGAGCGACTTTGGTAACGCATACTGGATACATAAATGAGAAAGCAGCTGGATAGCAAATATCTGCAATACAAAATCAAAATGTTACATGTTTCTGAAGAATCCTTAAGTATTGAACTGTTAAATGTTTGACAACTAAAGACTGGAGGGAGATTAAAATTTTCCTAAAGCTCCAAAATGCTCATTACCTGTTTTTCAAGTTCTGGCTGTGCAATAAGCTCGGGTATGAAATCCAGACAAATGTGCATAGATGGAATACCTGCGACTGTCAGAGGTAAAAGTTCACATGGATAACCCTATCGCAACAAGGAAAGGGGAAAAAGTTAGAAATAAAAAAAACTATAAGCCAAATACAGAGAAAAATACACAGGAAGGTTTCTCTTCCTTTATGTAAAAGTTGCTCAGAAATGTATGGTGCCTTACATATATACTGGCATTTCGCCTTTCTAGTGCACTAGAACAGAGATAAATTAAACATATTAGTCTGAAATAAAATCTAAAATACCTGAATTTCTTTCCTTATTACAAAGGACTATGATCATTTATGTGATCTCCATTTTTTAAATGATCCCTATTAATTTAGTAACCAAACCACTCCCCCTCCCTCAAAAATAAAGTTCAACCATATAAGCATCACTCTTTGGAAACACACCTGAAAGTGAACAAGTTTAGCAATGTTGGGATCAGCAATGTACATCTGGTGTAACAGACAACAGATAAGGCACTGAACTTCTCGAAGGTTACAGAGCAAATTGTCTTCTCCTTCCTCCATTCCCTTATTTGAAGCACTAGTAGTAATAACATTTTGAACATTCCTTAGCAAGCTGTCTGGATTGACACTCTTTGCTTTCTCTTCTTCAGTAGGTAAGCAAATCTCCAAGAGAATCTGGACAGCTGCACTATCCTACAAGCAAATAAAACAGTGAATTTAAGAAATTTCTGAAAATTTTGTTTAAAAAACAAATCTAATTTTGTTTTCACATGAATAAGAAGAGTGGTAAATTAACTGTTTCTTTAAAAATAAAAAAAGGGGTACTTTTAAAAGCAGATGTGGGCAATCTATAGGGTAGCAATTCTCACCTTTTTTAGGGTCCTTGTTTAGGACCCTTTTAAGTTTCTAAAGAAAATTACACACCTTCTCTGTATAAATGAACATGTAAATATTATGCTAAGCAAAATAAGCCAGTCAAAGAAAGACTAATACCATATGATTTCACTTATATGTGGAATATAAGAAACAAAACTGGTGCCTGAATGGCTCAGTAGGTTAAGCATCTGACTCCTGATTTTGGAGCAGGTCATGGATCTCACTTATGGTCATGAAACAGAGCCCTGTGGTGGCTCTACACTGGGTGTGAAGCCTGCTTGAGATTCCCTATCCCCATTCTCCCTCTGTCCCTCCCCCTCCCTTGCATGCTTTTCTCTCTCTCTCAAAAAAAGTTAATTAAAAAAAAAAAGATGAACACAGGGGTGGGGGTGGGGAAAAGGGAGGCACACCCATATGAGACTCTTAACTATAGAGCACAAACAGGATTTGCTGGAAGGGAGCTGGGTGGGGGATGGGCTAAATGGGTGACAGGCATTAAGGAGGGCACTTCTGATGAACGCTGGGTGTTATATGCAAGTGATGAATCACTAAATTCTATTCCTGAACCCAACATTACACTATATCTTAACTAACTAGAATTTAAATAAAAGCTTTTAAAAAATTAACATGTAAACAAACATGTAATTTCAGGGTAGTCATGTATCACCAAGGTAGATCCATGGACTATAGTTTAAGAACATCTACTAGAAGGGGTGCCTGGGTGGCTCAGTTGGTTAGGCGTCCGACTTCGGCTCAGGTCATGATCTCACGGTTCGTGGNCATCTACTAGAAGAGTATTCTGATTCAGTGACATCCAAAACAGGCTCCAAGCAAAAAATAACTTCTACCAGAATCTCCTTTCCTTTCTCTTAAATTCCTATATCTCCAAAGATCCTATCCTGCATTCTCCTCTTTTTCTCACCTGGCTTTTTTTCTCACCAAATAATTAATTCCTCTGAAGATGGTAGTTAATAATTAATACCTTAAAGTCACTTCCTGGGGCACCTGGGTGGCTCAGCTGGTTAAGCATCTGACTTTGGCTTAGATCATGATCTCGGAGTTTGTGAGTTTGAGCCCTGCGTCAAGGTCTGTGCTAAAAGCTCAGAGCCTAGAGCCTACTTCAGATTCTGTGTCTCCCTCTCTCTCACTCCCACTCTCTCTCACACTCAAGAATAAACAAAACATTAAAAAAAAAAAAAAAAGAAAAATAGCCTAATTAAAAAAAAAGTCACTTCCTAAAGCTCTTTTTCCCTTTTAATTTGAAGATAAGCTCTTTAAGGCCCTGGTTTTGCAAGGAAAAGTTCTGCCTTACCATCTATTCCACCTGTACAACTCACTGTTGCTGAGTGTACAAGCTTGAGTGTCATTTCATAGAACAGTAATTTCCTGACAGTGATCTAGTCAATGCCCCTACATATAAAGCAGAGCTATAATCACTCTTAGCTAGCAGGAAAAAGTGAAAAAAAAAAAAAGAAAAAAGAATATATGACATGATGTATCTATCTCTGGAAGATAACCATTACCTGGAATAGAAGAAAACAATTACTTCATCTACCTGCTTTCAAAACTTGATCAGAACATAAGATTAGCCTTACATTATAATCATTTATGAAGTAAGGTCAGCTCTACTTTATAATTATAATTCTTGGGTTGAAGGGTTTTTGGTGTGAGGTTGTTTTGTTGTGTTGATTTGTTGTCTTTTTGTTTGTAGACTCTGGTGCCAGACTGCCCAGGCTTGAATACTAGCTCTGCCACTTACTAAATGTGTGGCCTTGAGCAAGTGGCTTAACCTCCCTAAATCTTATTTTCCTAATCTATATAAATGGAGATACTACTCCATACCTCACAGGTTGGCTGTAAAGATTAAGTAATATATATATAAAGAACTTAGAATAGGATTCAGCATATAATAAGCATTATATAAACGGTAGCTATAACTATCCTCATTCCCTTAACTGAAACTGAGAGCTAGTTTTATTTTAGAACTCAGAATTCTTTTTTTTTTAAATAAGCTCTGTACCCAACATGGGGCTCAAACTCACAACCCCAAGATCAAGAGTCACATTCTCCACCAACAGAGCCAGCCAGGTGTAATAAAAAATACTATATCTTTTTAATGTAATATTATATAATATCTCCAGCAGAGACTAGGGTAGCACACACTACATTCAAACATATTCACATTTCTGCAGCAAAACAATATTCACAAATAAGCGGGATAAGGCCATAAATAGCTTCATATCAATTCAGGTCACAAATGAGATCACATCAGGTCAGGTTTTTCTGTCAACTAAATTAGCAAAAAATGCTTCAGTTTTCATAGCTTTTTGGATTTCTGTATCACAGTAAAGGGACTGTGGATATAATAATAATATATTATTCCAACTCCATTTATTGCCAATGAAAATATTTCAGAAAATATATTTTGGTTCCAGCTTTTTGTTTTTGTTTTTTGGTTGCTCTTTTTAAATTTTATTTTAGAGGGAGAAAAAGCAAGTGAGTGAGGGAGAGGCACAGAGGGAGACAGAGAATCTTAAGCAGGCTCCACACTCAGCACAGAGCCCAACACAGGGCTTGATCCCATAATCTTGGGATCATGAGCTGAGCTGAGATCAGGACTCAGACGCTTGAGGCACCTGGGTGGCACATAGTTGGCTAAGTATCTGACTCTGGATCTTGGCTCAGGTCATGATCTCATAATTCATGAGATTGAGCCCCATGTTAGGCGCTGTGCTGACAGCATGGAGCCTGCTTGAGATTCTCTTTGTTCCTATCTCTCTGCCTCTCCCCTACTTGCTCTCACTCTCTTTCTCTCTCTCTTAAAATATATAAATAAAAGCTTTAAAAAAAGGCAGACACTCAACTGACTGAGCCACCCAGGCACTCCTCAGAAAATATATTTCCAAATAAGAAAACACTTCTACTGGGGCGCCTGGGTGGCTCGGTCGGTTGAGCATCCAACTTCGGCTCAGGTCGTGATCTTGCGGTTTGTGGGTTCGAGCCCCTGTCGGGCTGACAGTCAGCTCAGAGCCTGGAGCCTGTTTCAGATTCTGTGTCTCCCTCTCTGACCCTCCCCTGCTCATGCTTTCTAAGAAATAAAAAAAACATTAAAAATTTTTTTTAAAAAAAGGAAAACACTTCTACTTTAAAGGCTTCAAACTGTTTAACATTTAATCATCTCACTCTCTTGTCTTACTCAAAAACGACTACTTAAGGTCTCAGTAAAATCTACATTGTTATAAAACTTTTCTATATATAAAACCAAACTCCTTATATTATTATACTACTTACCGCTACCTGATATTTTACTATATATATACTTCTTGTTCTATTTGTTTCTACCATTTGATTTTAAGAAACAAAAGTTTTATATTTTGTTGAAATGTAAATCTTATTTAAATGGCTATTAACCTAATATCATAAAAATTATTCCTAATTTTAGTAATATAGTCGATCTGATATTCAGTGATAAAGGTAATACCATTATAATACAATCAGTAATGAAAGAAACTCACAATATGTCGCCATTGTACACAGAGGGCTATCAAATGACATCTATTAACTGATTATATTAACAGGGAAGCCCACGCCTTTCTAGACTAAATTCTATTTTATTACCTGAGCAGCCAGTAATGCATTTTTCAATTCTTCTCTGGTAACTTCTGGGCCATCAGTTTGCCCAACTAAACCTATTGTATTATTCTGAGAAGGCCTATCTTGCTCTGCTGTTTCCTTCAGATGAGCACTAAGATAGGCTTTGGATGCAAGAAGGTATCCATTCAACATGTGAAGAGTGATATCCATCAGTGGGGGGCATCTAAACACAGAAAAAAGAAAAATAGATGAGAAAGAATTATAAATTTATAAATTAACCAGAACATGATCAATCAGTCCTGAACAGTACCTGAAAAAAAACGAAATATAGTAAAACTTTAAAAAATATTTTTAGGGGCGCCTGGGTGGCTTAGTCGGTTAAGCGTCCGACTTTCGCTTGGTCATGATCTCACGGTTCGTGGGTTCGAGCCCCGCGTCGGGCTCTGTGCTGACTGCCAGCTCGGAGCCTGGAGCCTGTTTCAGTCTGTGACTCCCTCTCTCTCTGACCCTCCCCTGCTCATGCTGTCTCATGCTGTAAAAAAAATTTTTTTTTAATGTTTTTATTTATTTCTAGGAGAGAGATAGAGACAGCATGAGCAGGGGAGGGTCAGAGAGAGAGGGAGTCACAGACTGAAACAGGCTCCAGGCTCCGAGCTGGCAGTCAGCACAGAGCCCGACGCGGGGCTCGAACCCACGAACCGTGAGATCATGACCAAGCGAAAGTCGGACGCTTAACCGACTAAGCCACCCAGGCGCCCCTTTTTTTTAATATTTTTAAATATTTATTCTGAAAATAACAGTTTCATATGTTTGTCTTATCCTCTGTATTTCAAGATTTTATATATTTTAAGTATTATCTATTTCATCTTATCAGCTAAAATCAAATTTAAGTGTATGCCCTAGAGACAAGATTCCTCTTTTGCAAAAATTGATACCACCAGTAAATCTCTTAGCTAATGAATCTGCAAAGCAACTGTCCTCAAAAGAGAAATATTCTGTTATCCATAACATGAAGGAGATTAGAACAGAGTATTTATCCTTTCTACTCCTGTTTCTTCTTTGGAGCAAGACAACTCTGTCTTCCAAAAGTGCCTCATCCACTTGACCTGGGGTAAGTTATTTACTGAGCCTCAGTTTCCTCATCTGTAAAATAATATAGTTATTCATTCCTAAAAGATTGTTACAGATTAAATTTAAATGAGATAAGAAAAACATAATATAAAAAGAAAAAAAAATAGTAACCACTAAAATTTAAAAAGCCAAGCCTTTAGAATAACCTGAAAATGTCACTTCTCGGTTCATCACAGAGGGAACTAACATATGTGCATAAGCAGGCAGCAGAGCTGTTTGTAACTGTGAAACAATGCAAACAGCCTAACTGCCCATCAATAATATATTAATGGTTTTTCTTAAATGTCCAAATTTTCTATAATAAACATCTATGTATTTACAGTGGAAAAAAAAGTATGCCAATGGTTAAAAAACTATAGCAATGTTACCCTACATGTGAAGAAAATAATCTGGGGTACTTATGTGAAGGAAAAAAAAACCCAAAAACACAAAAACTCAAGCTCCATTCCAAAATTTCAAATGAGAGTTTCTGGAGGACAGGCCTAGTAATTTACATATGGACTACTATGCAGAAGCTAAAACAAATGAGGCAGAACTATGCATATCAATATGGAAAACATGTAAACAACACTAAGTTTTTTTTTTAAAGAACAAAATAATACCTACGATGTATTACTTGTTTCTTTAAACCACTGGGGGAAAAAAGTATTTCTACTTAGAAATTTGTAAATATATAGAAAGTAAAACTACATATACACCATTATGACAACAAAGTTTCCTCTGGACATGGAACTGGGATTGCTCAAGAGGCCAAAGAACAATTCTGCTGTAGCCATAGCAACATGGTAGATAATGAGAAAGAACAAGACTTTTCACTGTATATAACCTTTTTCGTTAATCTCCTTTGTTCACTTACTAATGTATATAATGAAAACTTTCATTATACATACATAAAAAAAGAAATATGATAATGAATCTTCAAGAACTCAATACCAAGCTTCAACAGTTATCGACATATGGTCATCCATTTCCTCCACACCCCCCAACCACTTTCCCACCATCAACACAGGGTTAGTTCAAAGCAAATCTTAAACATCATATCTTTTTATGTATATCTTTTTATATTGTTTGATATTTTTAAAAACAATGTGGATGATCAGTTGGTAAAAAATTAAATTTTAAAAATTAACAAATTTAAACGGAAAAACAGAACAAAGGAAAAAACTGCAATATATACATATATATAGAGAGAGGGTACACGCACTGGTATCCTTTATGAACTCTTACCAAATCAAAAAGATAACTGTTCCAATAAAAAACTAGGCTAAAATATAAAGAAGAGATGCCAATGGCCAATAAGCGTATTAAAACATTCAATCCAACTAAAATATGAATTAAAATGAGAATCAGAGGTGCCTGGGTGGTTCACTGGGTTGAGCATCCAAATCTTGATTATCAGCTCATGCTGAGCATGGAGACTGCTTGGGATTCTTTCTCCCCCTTCCATACTCACACACGCTCTCCCTCTCTCTCAAAATAAACAAACATTTCAAAAATAAATAAAACAAAATGAGAGTCAAGTTTTCACCTATCAAACTGAAAAATACTGTATAAAGGAGTAAAGTGTAGTATTAAACACTGCTATGGGAACTGGTACAGCCTTTCTAGATGGCAGAATGAAAATGAGTATGAATCAAAATATGAATATTGAAAAATATGAATGAAAATTCTTGAAAATGAGCATATTATTTTTGGCTCCATAATTCCATTTTTAAGAGTCTGCTCTGGAGCACCTGACTGGTTCAGTCAGCAAAGCATGCAACTCTTAATCTCAAAGTCATGAGTTTGTGCCCCACATTGGGTATAGATATTACTTAAATAAATAAACTTTAAAAATAAAATGTTTACAAAAAAACGAATCTGTTATTTTGTTTGTTTGTTTTTGAGACAGAGAGAGACAGAACTTGAGGTGGGGAGAGGTAGAGTGAGAGGAAGACACAGAATCCAAAGCAGGCTCCAGGCTCTGAGCTGTCAGCACAGAGCCCGACACGGGGCTCGAACCCACAAACCCTGAGATCATGACCTGAGCTGAAGTCAGACGCTTAACTGACTGAGCCACCTAGGCGCCCCAAAATGAATCTGTTGTAAGGATTCAATACTCAGTACATAATCACCACAGCACTACTGATGATAACAAGTAATAGAAATAAGCAAAATACCCAACAATAAGGATTGGGTTAAACATACCATATCTATGTGGAGTATTATGCAGCCAATGGATATAAGAAAGCCTATTAAGGGGCACCTAGGTGGCTCAGTCGGTTAGGTGTCTGACTTCGGCTCAGGTCATGATCTCAAGTTCGTGGGTTCAGGCCCCGCATTGGGCTCTGCTGACAGCTACCTCAGAGCCTGGAGCCTGTTTCAGATTCTGTGTGTGTGTCTCTCTCTGACCCTCCCCTGCTCACGCTGTCCTCTCTCTCTCAGAAATAAATAAAACATTAAAAAAAAATAAAAATTAAAAAAAAAAAAAAGAAAGAAAGCCTATTAATGTGGGGAAACTTCCACAAGTGAAAACCCAAGCTGCGAAAACATTACATATATTATGATAGCATAATTTGACAACTTCCTGAACAAATGGAGACAATTCAAGTGAAAGGTTACCTTACTTAAGTGGATTTTTAACACTGACAAATTATTTTAGAAGTTGTTTCTTCTGGGAAATGTTATTTACTGCTATTTTTCTTTTATTAGATACTTAGTGTCATTTATACTGTTCATTCTTTTGATTCCTATTTCCTATAAGACCTTGATCTCACCCAACCACACATCGCTAATTTTGCAAGTTTTGTCACTTCACGAATATTATCCTTCAGTTGAGGAGAGACGAGTACATTCATAAAGTATATATCCTAGTTAAGTCTTCTTTAACTCCAGTTTCCTTCCCCCACCCCAAGCCATCTAACCCGAGGCTTCTCAAGTAACCACCTCCATGACCTCTTTAGTCTAACATTCAAGGCCCTCCATAGTCTGACCCCAACTTAACATTCCAATTCTAAAGTGTGTTCCTTTCAACAACTTACCCCTCCATTCCAAGCCTTTTTCATTTCTATACTTTTGCTCACACTGTTCTTTTTCCCGCAATGCCTTTCTTAACCCCTTACCCTCGTCATTATAATATCTCGTCATCTAAACCCTATTTCTATTTAAAATACTACTCAGGTCCCACTTTGTCTACATCTCTCCTGAGCCTTTAACAGCATTCATTTTACACCATTCATCTGCAAATGACTATTATTCAACTTTTCATGTATTTGTATTACTTCCACATGCAGGTGATAATCACTTCAAAGGCAGGCCCCTCAACCTATGTTATCTTTGAAGTTACTTAGTATAGCAATTGGAAATTCAAATTATTAATGATGTGAATTAACTAAATCTGCCTCTTGAGGTAAAGTCACCTCAATTTAATTAAGTTCAGCAACTGGCAAGGAATTATAGACAAATTGGAATCAAGCTAATATCATAACTGAAAATGACAAAAAGATCACAGCTTTAGTGTACATAATGGTTCATGCTAAGCCAATTTTTAAAAGCCTTTTTCAAAAATGCTGACAACAAGGCTGTTTTACTAATCACATATTAAACTGAATAAAAGTTGACTGTAGACAAAAAAAAAAAAACAACAACCCACAGCTCATACCCCCAATTACCTGTAATAACACTAAGATATAAGTTTATACAGAATTTCTTCAATTTCAGTTGACTCTCCAAAGTATAACTCCAAAATAAAAATGAAATTCAAATGACACATACCTGTGTACCCTCTGATCACATCTTAGGACAATGAGAGGATCTATCATCAGGTCATTCTGAGTATACTTTTGCTGTCGTACAAACTTTATTGAAGGTTGAAGTGCATTAACTGTCATTACCCACAGCCTGATAAGAAAATAATCATATGTTCAAAAACAGCTATATTATAATTGAAACCTGGAGCCATCTAGTCCTAACTTAGAATAATACATCAGGAAAAAATTTATTAAAAGATGTGAATGAAGTTGGAAAAATTAAGAACTAGAGAAATCTAACTTAGTATGATGTCTCTAAAACAAATGAAGATAATAAACACAAAGTGGTTTCAAAAATCCTCATAGTTATAATGGAATAATCATGGCATATAAAAGTATGAATTAAAATCTCAGCACTTTGAAAATGTATCTGGCCTCATAAATCAAGTCATGGTTCCATATCATCATACTATCTCAGTGTAAGATGCCACTTTGAGATTAGACATCAGAACTATAAAAGTGATTACCAACTTGACTGCCTATTAGAATTACTGAGGGATATGTCAATATGAAGAGTATCTGATTTCTTACAGGGAAGTCCCAGAGTTCATCAGCCCCACCTTGCACACAGACCTTGCACACTCTTACATATGAGTGGAGAGCCAAGAGTCATCAGACATCGAAGTAAAACATCTAGTTTGAAAAAGATTAAAATATGCAAACAGAGGGGCGCCTGGGTGGCTCAGTCATTTGAGGGTCTGACTCTTCATTTTGGCTTGTCATGATCCCAGCATCATGGAATCAAGCCCCACATCAGACTCTGCTGATCGTGGAGCTGCTTAAAATTCTCTCTCTCCCCACCCCCTGGCCCTCCCTTGCTCTCTCAAATAAAAATAAATAAATAAAAATTAAAAATATACAAACAGAAAGAAACTTCAAAGAAATAGAGAATGCAGGAATGAGAAATTTTTCTTAAGTCTATAATTAATATCCTTAAAGGATAGAATATTGCATATATGAAATAAGAACAGTAAGCATTTAAAAATACTCAGGTAAGAAAGAACTCTTAGGGGGCGTCTGGGTGGCTCAGTCAGTTAAGTGTCCAACTTCGGCTCCAGTCATGATCTCGCGGTTGGTGGGTTCGAGCCCCGCATCAGGCTCTGTGCTGACAGCTAGCTCAGAAACTGGAACCTGCTTTGGATTCTGTGTCTCCCTCTCTCTCTGACCCTCCCCTGCTTACTCTTGCTCTCTCTCTCAGAAATAAATAAAACATTAAAAAAATTTTTTTTAAAAAGAAAGAACTCTTAGGAATTAAGAATATAACAAAAATTTTAAACTCAAAACAAAGAGAAAATAACACTGAGAAAATATAGAAGTATATTCAAAAGACAAATTTAAAAAGAGAGAAAATTGAAAAATCAGGGGGTTTAAACCAAGAGGCTTAAAATCTAAATTACAAAAACTATAGAAAACAGAGGGAAAAAACTATTGAAGAAAAAAAATATATATTAAAATGTCCTTAGAAATGAAGGCATTAAGGGTGCCTGCATGACCCAGTCAGCTGAGCATATGACTTCAACTCAGGACATGATCTCACAATTTGTGGGTTCAAGCCCCACACCAAACTCTGTGCTGACAGCTCAGAGCCTGGAGCCTGCTTCAGATTCCGTGTCTCCCTCCTTCTCTCTCTGCCCATCCTCCATTTGCACTCTGTCTCTCTCTTTCTCTCTCAAAATAATAAATAAACATTAAAAAAAAAATGAAGATGAAGGCATAAGTCCCAGACTAAAAAAAGGCCAAGCACACAACACTATGAATAAAAAAGACCCACACCAAAATACATCATCATGAAATTCCAGAAAATAGAAGAAAAAAAAAACACACTACAATTTAAGAGAGAAGAAACAATGGTTACATACAAAGGAGTGGGAATTGGTATATCATTGGGTTACTTAATAGCAACAAGGGAAGCTCAACTGATTCCGTGGAACAAAGACTTCAAATTTCTGAAAGGAAAATTGAGCTAGAATTCTACACCCAGGCTAAAGAATAATCATCACATGTGATGGGAAGAATAAAAACCCCCTCACACATTCAAGTCTCAAAAAATAAATAAGTTTCCTAAACTCACTTTCTCAGGAAGCAACTTGAGTGTGCGTTCCACTCACTAAAATGAAGAACTAGTGCTCGCTTCAGCAGCACATATACTAAAATTGGAACGATACAGAGAAGATTAGCATGGCCCCTGCGCGAGGATGACACGCAAATTCGTGAAGCATTCCATATTTTTGCACTGGGTGTTGTTGGAAACCAACTTGACAATAAACTACTTATTAAAAAAAATAACTAAATAAATAAAATGAGGAACTAAACCAAGACACAGAATCCAACAAAGAGAGACAAAAGCAATTCCAGGATGGCTACTGTGCATGACCCAAACTAAAAAATGAAGATGGAAAGCTATGAAAGGAATGTTTCCAAGAAAAAAATGTTACTGATATATTATTACCTGATGAGTTATAATTAATTGTAAAGTAAATTTCCCCTCAATAATGAAGTTTAGGGGTGAATTAGTAATTGATACAAAACAAAAACGGGGCGCCTGGGTGGTTTAGTCGGTTAAGCGTCCGACTTTCGCTTAGGTCATGATCTCGCGGTTCGTGGGTTCGAGCCCCGCGTCGGGCTCTGTGCTGACTGCCAGCTCAAAGCCTGGAGCCTGTTTCAGTCTGTGACTCCCTCTTTCTCTGACCCTCCCCTGTTCACGCTGTCTCTCTCTCTCTCCTAGAAATAAATAAAACATTAAAAAAAAACAAAAAAAAACAAAGGCAAAACAAACCCCAAGCAAATGGAAGAGGGAAGTATTACTCAGGGTTTGTGTGTGATGCATACAGAAAGGCATTTGTATAAGAAGGAAATTGTAATCAAAGGATATTACACAGGTCAACTATAAAATTAGGACTTATGTAGTCATAATAATAGGCACACTGAATATTGCTTCAACCAAAGATTTTGATACTACTGTGCTGGGAGACATAGAGGAAGAGAAACTATGTAGTGGGGGAAGAGGAACTCATGGGGGAGGAATCAGGTAAAAGTGCTAACTCTTTATCTTGTATAGTGGAAATTCATAAGATAATTTCTAAATTGAAAGTCAGGAAATCATTGTAATTATAATTAAGTTACTGAGATAGATGGGGAGACATAAACGCCAGAATAAAAAGGTAAAAGGGCTGAAAATAGTTGTTTTTGGGGAGCAACAGTCTAAACTGGGAAGGAATATATTATTTATGTTCTTAAGTTATGAGCATTTATCTGATATAAGTAAACATTAAATTCTAAAAGTACAGGGCCTCCTGGCGGGACTCAGTTTAAGTGTCCAACTCCTGATTTCAGTTCAGATCGTTATCTCACCGTTTATGGGATCAAGCCCTGAATCAGAGGCTGCTTGGAACTCTCTCTCTCCCTCTCTCTCTGCTCCCTACCCCCCATTTGCACGTGCACATGCACTCTCTCTCAAAATAGTAAATAAGCATTTTAAAAAAATAAAAAATAAAAAGTATAAATATTCCCAGACCTACTGAATCAAAATTTCAGGTAAGTCCAGCCCCGCACTGTTTTTACTAGGTGATTTTGGTTATTTTTCTATTTAAACAGTACTTTTCTTGCTTTTATTTCAATTCCAGTTAATATATAGTGTAATAGTAGTTTCAGATGTACAATTTAGTAATCCAACACTCACATACAACACGCAGTGCGCATCACAACAAGTGCACTCCTTCATTCTCATCACCTATTTAGACTAGATGTTTTTGATGCAATATATGGAACAGGAGAGATTCATCTTCCTAAAGGCAAAATAATTAACCCAGTGTTCTCTAAACTTTACTGCATGCCAGAATCACTAGGGAAATCCTTAAAAAAAAAATACTAATGGCTGACTCCCACCAACAGACCTTCTGATTTAATTGGCATAGGTTACAACTTGGGGGTTAAGGGTTTTAAACGCTCTCCAGGTGATTTTTAATGTGCAGCAAAATTTGAAGCTATGGCAATGGCTGGAAAACACAAGAGTGATCTAAATCACAATTAGCCACAAATGACCATACATGAGAACTCATTTTTAAAGAACTTTCTCAAGTTGGTAATACTTTAAAGTTTCTGGCGTACCCGGGTGGTTCAGTCGGTTGAGCGTCCAGCTTTGGCTCAGGTCATGATTTCACGGTTTGTGGGTTTGGGCCCCGCGTCGGGCTCTATGCTGACAGCTAGCTCAGAGACTGGAGCCTGTTTCAGATTCTGTGTGTGTCTCTCTCTCTGACCCTCCCCTGCTCATGACGTCTCTCTCTCTCTCTCTCTCATAAATAAATAAAACATTCAAAAAAAGTTTTTAAAATTACTTTAAAGTTTCTCTCTGTTTCTTAAAATAAAGTTTATTCTTTCCCTTAAAGTTAAAACAGCTCTTTAATTAGTGGTCTTTAGAAATTATTTATATTGTCAGACACTCAACAATTTTTTCAACATTTAAGTTTAGGTTATTATATACAATCACTGCTATACACTTATTTATTACACGAAACAATACACTGAAATTACCTTCTAGGCATCACAGTATTAAGAACCATCCATAGTTTATTGACCGTTTGAAGAATTCGCCGTGGAACCCCTGAATTCAACAGCTGGTTCATATTGGCTGTTAATACTTCTGCATACGGTATAAGTTCACTGGCAGAGAGCAGAGTCAAGTGTTCTAGAATCTGCATCACTTGTGTGTGACTTACTGGGACAGCTGAAAATGCTAAAAGGAAAACTTAGCAGTCATGATCTACATTCTAGACAACTTACCAAATAATATTTGGTAATACTGTCCTATCAGACTACACACCACAAAAATCAAGGAAACATTGTTGCTCAAAAAGCATAAAACTTTCAATCCTGGCCATAGTGGCTATACTCAAAATAAGAGCCCTGTAAAAAATTCATATCAAGTATAGTTATATCATAAAAAAAATTTTCATTTAAAAATGTACATTAGTGATCCAAAGACAAATGTCATTTCCTTGGTGATTCAGACTAATTTAAAAAATGGTCTGAAACATGAACATATAGCCAAATATTGCTCTTGGTAGTAACATTCATTAAGATTCAAGCTTCTTGATATCTTCCATCTGGGTGGCCCCCTCTATAGGATGTAAGTACCCAGCACACTGCTGTTAGTAAAAAGTATCTAGAACTATGCTTTTCAAGAGAATAGTCACTAACCACATGTGACTATTGAACACTTAAGAAATATAGCTAGTGCAAAATGAGATGTGCTGTGAATATAAAATACATACCACATTAAAAGACTTTGTATAGAAAAACAGTAAAATATTTCATTAATATTCTTATATTGATTACCTGATGAAATAATATATTAAATATACTGGAGTAACTAATTATTAAAATTAATTTTGCCTGTGTTTTACTCTTTTAAAGTGGCTATAGAAAGTTTAAAACTGTATATATGGCTCATATCACATTTCTACTTGTCAGTGTTTGAACATTATCCAATAACAGCAAGTACATTGCTCTATTCCATAGCATTTATTTCTGACCAGTTTAGGACCTTCCTAAAACCACGTGACCTGTTTAGTGATGAACATAGAAACTATGAGAAAACAGATACAAGCCTGTTAGAGAGAAATGGCTAAGACTCCTTAAACTCAAAGAAAATTACTTAAAATATATTGACCAAATATTGTTAATATACCCCAGAAAGTTTGGCAAATTCTGCATGATTTGAAGATTTCAATGAGCCTATAACATCTCTTTGTATTACAACAGGGTAAAAGGAATATCCAATTTACTATACCTTCTTGGAGTTGTTTAGGAGAGTGGTTTTTAGCATTATTGGTCAGTAGCATTCGCCTTAATAGGGCATCAGTTCCTGTGATTTCTTCTTCACAGATCCAATCATCCACAATGCATAAATGTGGGTAATTAGTTGCAAGGAGACGTAGTAAAGCAGAATGTAACCCTTGAAAATTTACAAGAAGTCAACTGGATTCTTCATTCTCAAATACCAAAATCTTCTCTCTTCCCTTACCCTTGTCCCTTTCATTTTCAGCAGGCCAAAAGAATGTGCACTTCTTGTGCAAGCATACTACCATTTGAGAACTTCTGTTCAGTAGTTCAGCTAGAGGTTCTACTTAAAGATCCCCAACTGATTTGATACACAAAAAGGTGGAAACTACTACTTTTATCAAAAGTTCTCAAGCCTTCTTCTACCCTATCCCAATATAAAAGTCTCCCATCAGGAAAAGTCATTTGACATAGCAATAGCTCAAGAGGGAGGAAGGAAAAAAAGGTGAAAGTCATGTCCACTGGGGGAGATTATGTACAGTTTGAAAAAGGTCTCACCAAGAAATTCTGATAGGCTTCTACAGACGAACATATGTTCTCTTCCAACCCAGTTAAGAATCACTGCTACAGATGGGTAAAATCAAAGTTGCCCCCTTGGAGTGCCTAAAAGATTTCGGGCACTCTATGCACATTTTTTCATTTCTCCCTAGCAGCCCTTCAAGTTAAGCAACATTGTCTTCATTCTACTGTAAAGAAACAGACTGAAAGACATTTTTTAAAGTTCCCAGAGTCATACAGCTAAGTATGTCAGCCAACCAAAGCAGTACTGGTGATACCTACAAGACAGTGCACTGCTCTTCCTTCAAGAAGAGTTAAGGAAGCTCAAAAAGAATAAGAAACTTCTTTTACTATATCAAAGTCTTGTTTGTAACAAGACTATGCTATACTATGCTTATACCATAGTTTGACTATGCAGAACTATTACTGTAAAATATCAATGATAAAATAAATAATTCTACTGTATAAAATGTCTTAAATAGATACATGACGTACTATTATGCAAAATGGCACATAAATATTGCTGTTATTATACTATTATCATCATCCTCATCAGTGTTGTAAGAGTGTCAGTAATAGTATTAGGTGTAATAAAAGCACTTTTCATCCAATCATCTCCTTATTATGCAACTTAAATCATCATACCATTGCTTAGCTCTAGTAGAGAGTCTATCTGCTTCCTTTGTCATAGAAACTGCATAAAATTAATAATTCTATTTGAAAAAATACTACAACAATCAAAAGTCATATTATTTTAAAGTTTAGACATCTAAATGCACAACTACCTGTATAGTTAAGACTATCCCAAAACAGTCACAATATGAGTGATAGTGAAAATTAATCTACATTTTATAATCTCTTCAATAAAATGTTACTTGCCAACACTGTCAAATACATTATTTCCTTGAAAAAGATTATGCAAAGATATAAGTAAATAAATGCAGACATCTGACTAAATTATGTGACCAAAGGTCATCTTTGCTCCTGCTTGAAACCAACCATAACAAAGAAAAAGAAAACTCCAACTTCAAAGAAACAAACAAAAAACCCATACTCAAACATTATAAAGAGGGTGTTAAATTAAGAAAAAAATTGAATTTCAAAAAATATTACTATATGTCTATTTGACAGTTTTACAGTAAAAATCTGTAATTGTATGGTATGGAATATTATGGAGCAATTTAAAGCAATAAGGTAGATCTACAGGTACTGGCATAAAAGTATTTCTAAGACTCCAAGAGAAAAAAGCAAGTCTCAAAAGAGATAGGGTATAATACCATTCATAGTTTAAAAAAACATTTTTTTTTACATTTGTGTAGCTATTAGCTTCAACCATTCAAAACTGTATTTTTATAGGTCAAAAAAAGTTGAATACCTGCAATTTCATATGGTTCAACTTACAGAAAAAAATGGAAATCAACTGACAGAAAAAAATGTCTGAAATTACATAACGAAATAAAACAGGTTTTTGAGGAAGGGGAAATGCAAGAAGTAAGACAGGGATGCAAAGAGGAATTTCATTCCTGAATTGTTGGGACTTTTTACCACTGAGAACCTATTACACTTTATAACATTATACACAGTATGATATTTTTTTAACAAGAAACGTTAGCAGTAAAAAGCAAGCAAAACAAATACCTCCCAACTCTTGCTGCAGCCCTTGAGCCTGTCGAATAAGGAATTTGATAGGAATCTGATCCATTAAAGAAGACGAATATGATTTGGGCTTTCTTTGCATGGCAGCTGTCAAAGATAAAAAGTGTAAGATAAAAACAGTGTAACAAACAACAGAAATCTTTTTTTTTAAATAGTTTATTGTCAAGTTGGTTTCCATATAACAACCAGTGCTCATCCCCACAAGTGCCCTCTTCCATGCCCATCACTTCCCTTCCCCTCCCCCCACCCCATCTGCCCTAAATTTACAAACAACAGAAATCTTAACCTTCAACCTAAATGGAACAAATAACAACATTAAATTGCACTTCATTCACTTAATATGTGAATATACTTCACAAAGAAATGAAGAATCATTACCTAATAGTGGATACACAGGAAAAGCAAGAACATATCTAAGGGGAAGATCTGGAAAATGCCCTTAAATTGAAACTAGTAGGGAGAAAAATCATGAGAGAAGCCACCTGTGTCTCCCTCTCTCTCTGACCCTCCCCTGCTCACGCTGTTTCTCTCTCAGGAAATAAATAAAACATTAAAAAAAAAAAAAAAAGTCCATCTTAGGAGAGGCTGACTGGCTTAGTCAGTAGAACATGTGACTTTTGATCTCAGGGTTGTGAGCTGGAGCCCCACATTGGGTGTAAAGATTATTTAAAAATAAAATCTTTTTAAAAATTAAAGGGGCACCTGTGTGGCTCAGTTGGTTAAGCGTCTGACTTCAGCTCAGGTCATGATCTCATGGTTCATAGGTTTGACCCATCCATATCAGGCTCTGTGCTGAAAGCTTGGAGCCTGGAGCCTGCTTCAGATTCTGTCTCCCTTTCTCTCTGCTCCTCCCCTGTATTCTGTCTGTCTCTCTCAAAGATAAACATTTTAAAAAATTTCTTTAAGTAATAATAGATAGATAGATAAATAAATAAATAAAACAAGTCCTCTTGATTTCTCTTCTATTTATGTGGTCTTAAATCAGTACCTACTCATTTATTTAAATATCTTTTACGGGCCAGTTTCCCTATTTCCAATTTCTCTTTACTGCATCCTTCACATGGCTGCCACAGTCCTCTTATTTAAATACAGATTTTGCCAGATCATGTGTCTCTGGTTACCTGCTCAAAACCCTTCAGTGGATTCCTATATCCCACAGATCAAAGGTACTTACCAATCAACACTATCTTTTTTTTTCTTTTAAGTATATTTATTTTGGGAGACAGAATGCACATGTGCGGGCAGAGAGAGAAAACAGCAAGCAGGCTCCATGCTGACAGCACAGAGCCTATTGTGGGCCCAATCTCATGAACCATCAAATCATGACTTGAGTCAAAATCAAGAATCAGATGCTTAAGACACTGAGCCACCCAGGTGCCCAACACTATCTTTCTTTGTCTCATCTCCATCTTATTGTATATGCCTGGCACCCTCACCTCATTCCAAGGTACTTCATTGTACACCATAGGATTATATGATCAACAAGGATGGTCATAGTTTAACAAAGCACATGTCATATACTCACTCTTTTTCAAATACAAACCACAAAGTGTAAACTCAACAAATTTTTTTGAAGACAAGAAGTACATTAAGTTCAAGCGTTAGAGTAAAGGCTGAGAATCATTGCTTATATAGACCGTATACCTCTTGATTAAACATAACCTCCCTTGTAGAGTAATAAATTAGCATCCTAGTTTTCCACACCAATTTTGTATGAATTCCATAAGAACATGTTTCAGAAGGCAGTTAAACAGAATAGGTTCCAAAGACAGTCAAAACCTGGTTCCAACACTTGCTAGTAAGGGAAGTAGTCTTAGAGCAGTTAGAAAGAAAAACAAATAAAAGACATCCAAATTGGAAAGGAAGAAATAAAACTGTCACTCTTTGCAGATAACATATGAATACTCCATCAAAAAACTGTTAGAATATGGGGCGCCTGGGTGGCTCCGTGGGTTGAGGTTCTAACTTCAGCTCAGGTCATGAGATCACAGTTGATGAGTTCAAGCTCCACATCTGGCTCTATGCCATCAGCACAGAGCCAGCTTCAGATCCTCTGCACCCCCTCAGCCCCTCCCCTGCTCGTGCTTTCTTTTAAAAATAAACCTGTTAGAATAAGTGAATTCAGGGGGCACCTGGGTGGCTCAGTCAGTTGAGTGTCTAACTCTTGATTTTGGTTCAGGTTAGGATCCCAGGGTTGTGCAGCCTGCTTAGGATTCTCTTTATCTCCCTCTGCCTCTCTCCCCCATTTGTACTCTTTCTCTCTCTAAAATAAAGTCTACTATTAAAAAAATCAATTCAGGGGTGCCTGAGTGGCTCAGTCAGTTAAGCGTCCGACTTCGGATCAGGTCATAATCCATGGTTTGTGGGTTCGAGCCCCACATCGGGCTCTGTGCTAATTGCCAGCTCAGAGCCTGGAGCCTGTTTCAGATTCTGTATCTGCCTCTCTCTCTCTGACTCTCCTCTGCTCATGCTGTCTCTCTCTCTCTCTCTCAAAAATAAAATTTTTAAAAAATTAAAAAATAATAATAAAAAATAAAAAATAAATTCAATAAAACTGTAGGATATAAAATCAATATACAAAAATTTATTATATTTCTCTACACTAATGATGAACTATCAGAAATAGAAATTAAGAAAATAATCCCATTTATAGTTACATGAAAAAGAAAAAACTTATTCATATAAGTTAAAATAAAGAGGTAAAAAACCTGAATACTGAAAACTACAAGACATCAATGAAATAAATTAAAGAGGACACAAATAAATATTTGTTATTTGTAATATATGGACTGCTTAGAATCAATACTATTAAAATGTCCATATCATCCAAAGCAATCTACAAATTCAGTGCAATCCCTCTCAAAATTCTGATGGCATTTTTCACAGAACTAGAACCAATCATATTAAAATTTGTATGAAACCACAAAAGACCCCAAAGCAACCGTGAGAGAGAAAAACAAAGCTAGAGGGATCATGCTTTCTGATTTTAAACTGTATGACCAAAGCTATTGTCACCAAAACAGTTTGGTATTTGCATAAAAGCAGACACACAGATCAATGGAACAGAGAGTACAGAGCCCAGAAATAAACCCATACATACATGGTCAACTGATCCACAACTAAGGAGCCAAGAATATATGAGTAAAGGATAATCTCTTCAATAAACAGTGTTGGGAAAACTGGATAGCCACATGTAAAAGAATGAAACTCAACCACCATCTAACACCACACCCAATGATTAACTCAAAATGGATTAAAGAGGGGCACCAGGGTGGCTCAGTCGGTTAAGCATCCAACTTCCGCTCAGGTCATGATCTCACAGTTTGTAGGTTTAAGCCCCGCATCAGGTTCTGTGCTGGCAGCTAGCTCAGAGCCTGGAGCCTGTTTCAGATTCTGTCTCTCTCTCTCTCTCTCTCTCTGACCCTCCCTGCTCATGCTGTGTCTCTCTCTCTCTCTCTCTCAGAAATAATAAAACATTTAAAAAAAATAAAAAATAAAATTTTGCTGGACATTAATTTATATAAAAAATAAGAGTGTATCTTGGTCCCTGCTACAGTGTGAATGGTCTGAATTCTCCCTCAGACCACCTCCTTGTAATTTATTCTTCTACAGTCTACTAAATCACAAGTGTCTTTTTTTTTTTTAAACAGAATTCGTTACATATGGATAAAAGTAAGAGACTATTATCTACTGCTTATTATTAGCCCATCTTATGAGTAAATTGACTAAGATTATAATTACAGTTATGGGATATCATCCATATAACCCTAATGATTATAGTCAGGAAAAAAAGGAGCTGAGAAATCCATAGTATACTTAAAACCCAATACTTCAGATAAATAAAAGAAACTGATCTGCCCAACATTGAAGAGTAACTTTGATTCATAGCTTTCAAAAAGTGAATCACTCAGCAAAAAAACAGCCCTTACAAGAATTTTCCCTGCATTATATACTCAATGCCTACGGCTTTCTAATGACACTTTTCATTCAAATATGGAACTACATACACTTAGCAAGCCTAAAACACAGGTGAATTTTCTTTTTCAAATATAGAACACACTACCTTATACCAATATCTTCTATGTTAAATCTGATCTTCTCATATTAAAGTAGCTATGTTTGAAAGTCCAATTCAGTGATAATTTTAATGGCAAAATCAAACTCTTCTATTGTTTTTTTATACTGTTTTTGAATGCTTGGTATTCTTCACATTAATGGAAGGAAGGCAGGAAAAAGATTGAAATCAAGCAAAAAAACTTCAGTTACACTTCCTTAATTTATAGGTACTTAGTAGAGTCACTAAATTGCTAAAATATAGGCAATTAGGCCATTATTAATTTAGTCTGCTAAAAAGAGGAGTGAGCCTCAAGGGGTGGTTGTGTTACCATACATACATGTATTTATGCATCAAAGTATATAATGCCTACATTGCAAAGACTACAGAATGATACTGGAGTTTATTAGCATATTGGACCTTATTTTCTCATGACAGCTTGAAAGGTTAACACAGTATAAGCTAATCAAATGAACCATCACTAGAAACACTCCCCTATATACATGTACACCTTACCTAAAGTCTTCGTGTTTGCTAGGAGAGCTTCCTCATAAGACAGTATATAATAAAGCACCAAAAGCTGTGCTGTGATACTGAAACGTTGATTAAGGCGGACATTATCACCCTGGAGATAATAATATAAATACTTTAAAATATTGTTAAACTTCATGAGTGCTTTTTTGATGGTAAAATCATTTAACATAGACTATTCAGTGTTACTGTTCCCAAGCTCAGATAGAATGGGAGGAACATTGCGATGGTTTGTATTAAACTCAGAGACAACTTGAAGTTTAAATCTGAGATGGTATGGAAGATGCAAGACAACATGCTTAACATTCTTTAAGACCAAAAAAAAAAAAAAAAAAGACTTCAGCTTTCCTCAACAGCAATTCTATCAGGCTGCTTCTGAAAAAGGTTTACTGGAGTCTTAAGTACTACCTGAAATCACCATGAAGAAAATAACTCCTTAAAAAAACATATTTTACATCTTATTTAGGAAAAATACAACCATCTCTTCCTTCTAAAAAATGGTGAAAAAAGATCTTCAAACTTCCCAACTGAATCTAAGTAGATCTTAGATTCCCAGAAAGCTAAACATTAAACCTCTGTTGAATGTACTGAAATGTCACAGAGTCCTGTGTTAAGCACACACTCTCTGGGACACTCTTTAGACTTTAAAACAGAGCTTTTTAAAAGAACTCCTCAAAAAGGGCCTCTTCAACAAAACACTCGGAACTAATACCATACCTATAAATTTCATAAGAGATATGAAGAAGTTTTATCCCATTTCAAGTTCAGAACCACCCAGAAGTCCTCCAATAATCAAAGAAATAATATGAAACAAGTCAGAAGAATAAAAGAAAAGGAAAATCAGAAAAATGTACAAGAACTACTATTTTACCCCAATGACTCCTTGGAAAATACTGAGGATCTCCTGTTCCGTGACTGGCTGATTTGTGGCTTCTGGATTAGATTTAGATGCTGGAGTAAGTATGGAATTTATGTACACGTCAATCAGAGGAAGTAATTGAGGATGGAGTGGGGTAGAAGTTTCACACAATTGTCTATAAATCCAGTCCTAAAAAAGAGGGTTATAGGCACTAAATCAATTTGGCAATAAGAAAAAGCAAGCAAAATTTAATAAGCACATACAATTTTACATGATTTATGAATCACTGAAACTATTAGCTTTTAGCAGTTATAAATACATTACCCACTTTCACAACTGTCTTTAATTTAAAAATATGAATTACTTGTTATATCCTCGTCAAGACTATTGTCCAGTGGAAGATAAATCTAAAATGATGAGTCTGGATTTTAAGTATGGACTTTGGGTTTTTAGTCTACTAGTTTTTAAGTAGTAGCAAAAATACTGTAAGTCACTACTATGTCTACATTTAGATATAGACCCCACAGTGCAGAGGAATTTAGGGAGAGGAACAGTTCTTTACAGCAAATCCTCAAGATAGGTTAAGAAAATGAGTTGCCTGGGTGGGTCAGTTGGTTTAGCACCTGACTCTTGATCTCCACTCAGGTCTTGATCTTAGGGTTCTGAGTTCAAGCCCTGTGCTGGGCTCCATGCTGGGCTTGGAGTCTACTTTAAAAAAAAAAATTAAAAAAAAAAAAGTGGCCTTGGCAAACACTTATGGGTATGGGAGACTATCACTTAACTACACATGGATAGAGGACATGTAGATATGGTGGGTGTGCGTTCAGATTCTTAATTCTTTTCTATTTCATTTATTAAAAATATAAAGCAAAAGATACAATCTACCTGGAAAATAACTTCACTAAATCATGAAAACAGGATAGTTAAAGGTAGTATATCAATACATATAGGGTTCATTATTCTTTATAAATAAAAGAGCCTCCAGAAAAGGCTCAGATTTCTTTACCTTTAGAGTTTATCCTTTTCCTTAGAAGACCTTTTAACTATTTGATCACTTCTCAGCCTTTCGGCTAAGATCAAGTGTAGAAGAACTTTTAACTATTTGATACAGCCAAATATAAGTAACTGACAATGTATCGAAATATGTAATGTTTTATGTTAGCTATCTTTCTGACAAAAGTACAAATGCTGTTCATAGCTGACAAGAAACTTTGTTTGGTAAAGAAAACCAAAGTATAGAAAATAGCAATTTCTTACTAAGTTTTAATGAAATAGCCACATGGTATTATTGAAAATTCAAATGGGTTAGTATCATTGTACATTTTGTCAATAACTTAAGAATTATATCATTTTAAAAATTTGACATTAACGTCCTAGTTACTATGTATAAATGGCTAGTAATTAGATATATTTCATACATAAAACCCACAGTAGAAGCCTATAAACTGAAGAATTAGGAAAAAAAACATTAACTTGGGTTGTTATTTGAAATATAACTATAAGGTTATATATACTTTTATTGACACTTTGTGCTTGGTAAAGGAACGACTCCTGAGAAGCTGGTAAATACAGTGAATGGGCAAAAATCCAGTAATGTTGGCACTCAGGTTGCTGGTGACAGGGACCCGAACAGCATGAGCTGTAACAACCTAAAAGGGAAAATAGTATTAATTCATATGACAAAACCAAATATAACATTATTCTGAAACAGAGAGGATTAGCAGGTAAACTGTCAGTAGTTAATACAAATGCAGTCCTTAGGAATGAATGAGAAAAACTAATTATTACGTGATAATATTTCTGAATGATGAGGCAGCATACATTTAGGAATTTGCAAAGCACTCTTAATTTTTTAAATTTGTTTTTAAACATAGATAGGTTGACTGTAATGTAGTAAGATAAAAAAATCTAAAATTTGGAATCATAAAATCTGGGCTCAGTGACTTTGGATAAGTCATTTTATCTTTGGAGTCTATTTTCACATCTATAAAATGGGACAATACAGTCTTCCCTGCCTCAAAAGGTTTTTGTGAGGGAGAAAAATTGCTTTGAAAAACATATTATAAAGTATCAATTCTTTATATGTGATATAAATTCTTTATATATGATATAAATTATCACATTGATATAAACAGAAATTTTTATTGTCATTCTCATTCTGTCATGCATAGACCTCTAATGGTTGTTCAGAAACCCTCCCCAAAGCCGTCTTCCAGTCAGTTCAAATATATACACAAAAAATAACTTATGAGTCTACTATAGACTATGTGTGTCTGTACATGGGAGTATATGTACATTGAGGAGAAAAAGAGTGTTTGTTATAGGAACGAGAATATTACCCTAAAAGAAACAACAATTATGCATCCATGAGCATTTGCAAATCTCAATTTTTAAGATAGATGTTATTTGTTATCTGAGATTTACATTAAAAATTAATCTGGGAATTAATTTTAAATTTCAGAATTGTCTCCTTTGCTGAAAAAACAAAATAACCTTAGGATTACTCATGGACAAAATAACTAAGACCAAATAAGAACATGTAAATATAAGAATAAGGAATGTAGACTCTAGCTTATAATTTAGTTAGAAATGAACATTACAGTCTAAAAGTTTAAACTGGTCTATATTTAGCTTTTCTCCTGACAAATCTAAGTGTTTTACCCTATGTGAGATCCCTACCATCAACATCTAAGGTCATACTCTTAAGTATTGACTCAAAATCTCCAAAATATGTAAATTTAAAACATACATTTTTATGTAGTACATAGCTTTAAAAGTAGACTTAAGGGGTGCCTGGGTGGCTCAGTCAGTTAAACATCCCACTGGATTTCAGATCAGGTCATGAACTCACAGTTGTGGGTTCGAACCCCACATCAGCTCCTTGCTGGGATTCTCTTTCTCTTTCACTCACTCTCTTGCCCTTCCCCACCATTCTCTCTCCCTCTCTCTCAAAAAAAAGTAAACTTTAGGGGCGCCTGGGTGGCTTAGTCGGTTAAGCGTCCGACTTTCACTTAGGTCATGATCTCGCGGTTCGTGGGTTCAAGCCCCGCGTCGGGCTCTGTGCTGACTGCCAGCTCAGAGCCTGGAGCCTGTTTCAGAGTCTGTGTCTCCCTCTCTCACTGACCCTCCCCTGCTCACGCTGTCTATCTCTCTCTCTCAAAATAATAAATAAATAAAGCATTAAATATTTTTTTTAAAAAGTAAACTTTAAATGGGATTTTTCTTTACAGAAGTTTCAGAGATTAAATAAACCATCACTGGAAACTAAAATACTATAGTATACTCTTAAACTGAGATATCCAAGTTTTCCCAAATGAATGTTGTAAAACAAAGTTAAAGAAGTACCTAAGAATAAAGTTAAAAGAAGTACCTGCTCAGTAAAAATTTCCTGTGTGAAGATAGTCTTCATCCTGCTCAAGGAGCTTGGCTTAATTACAATCTAAAATAACCAAAAACATTGTCACAGCATGTAAAAATATATGAAGCACACTTTAAATTTATTTACTTTCTAATGAATTTATCTTAAATGACTGGTATATAAAATTAATGTTCAAATACTCTATTTTAAAGTTGCTTCTCAAACCAGCATTAAAGTGTGTTTTTCCTCAGACACTGAACCAACATATAAAATACTTAGTAATATTACTATCAGCATTTCAAGTAAGTGGTAAGAAATGGATTATTCAATAAATGAAGGTGAAATAGCTACCTTTCTGGGGAATTAATATACATATAAATATATTTATATATAATATATATATCTGCACATACGATGCCATACCCAAAATAAAATCCAAGTGTACTAAAGATTTAAATCTGAAACATGAAGCCACAAAAGCAAGGAAAGAAAATATAGGTGACCATTTCTTTAAACCTGAAAAGAAAAACATATTTCTCTCTTTTTTTTTTTCATCTTTTTAAAATTCTTTTTATTTTAGAGCACCTGGGTGGCTTAGTTGGTTAAGCATCTGACTCTTGATCTTGGTTCAGTTATGATCTCATGTTTCATAAGACTGAGCCCCATTTTGGGCCCTGTGCTGACAGCATGGAGCCTGCTTGGGATTCTATCTCTCCCTCTGTCTCTGGCCCTCCCCTTCTCGCGCTCTCTCTCTCAAAATAAATAAATCAACTTTAAACAATTTTTTTTTCTTTAAGTAATCTCTATGCCCAAAATGGGACTCCCAACTCACAAATCTGAGGTTAAGAATCACATGTTCTACCTATTGAGCCAGGCAGGTGCCTCCCTCCTGTTTTTAAATTTATTTCTTTAATTCTTTTTTTTAAGGTAAACATTTCTAAGTGTAACAGCAAAGTAAGAACCATATAAGAAATACAAAATACACTACACACACATAAAAAGTAATTTCCACATGGCGCAAAAGACTAAGAAGAATCAACTACAACATACTGTACTTCTCCACTTTTGAAGACACTAAGGAGTATGAGATACACTGATGTAATAGTAACTTACCAAGAAAAAGAAGGAGGGGAGGAAGAGAATACTACCATATTACCAATACAGTCAACTGTGAAATAAAGCCCAATTTTGATACTGGGTAAATACGTGTCTTGAGATGAATGAAATATTATATAAGGCATAATGGCATATCATTTATACATGAAGAGTCCTTTTGAATCAGTGAAAGGAAAAATAAACCAATAATAATCCCTATAGGAAAATTAGGATAATGATAAGCCTTTTCACAAAAGAAATGAACCAGCCAAAACATAAGAGACTTTTTAAACTACCTATAAAGAAACCCCCACTATAAGCTGTAACTATAAAAAAATTAATTAAAACTACCACTTTGGGTGTCCTGGCTGACTCCTTCGGTAGAGTGTATGATTCTTAATCTCAGGGTTAGGAGTTCGATCCCTACATAAGCATGGAGCCTACTTAAAAAAATAAGTGAAAATAAAAATCTTTTCGAGGCACCTGGGTGGCTGAGTCAGTTAAGCGTCCAACTTTGGCTCAGGTCATGATCTCGCTGCTTGTGGGTTCAAGCCCCACGTCGGGCTCTGTGCTGACAGCTCAGAGCCTGGAGGATGTTCCAGATTCTGTTTTTCCCTCTTTATCTCCCCGTGCCCTACTCACACTCTGTCTCTCTCTCTCTCAAAAATAAAAATAAACATTAAAAAAGTTAATTTAAAAAATCTTTAAAAAATACAAAAACCACAGTTTCATTGGTAATTGATGAAATGCAAAGTAAGTGGAACCATCTTTCATCAATCAAATTTGTAAAGATTAAAAAGAATGGTAACACCCAGTGATGGTGAGAGTCCAGGTAACTGGCACTTTCATGCACTAATGAGAAGAGTTAATCTTTCCATAAGGTAATCTGGCAATTAACTTAACATCATTAAGTTCTTTTAGTTAGTAACTGCTATAACTTTTTCGTAAGGAGATTATCCAAAAACTTTTTAAAGGGGGTGCCTGGCTGGTTCAATCTGTAGAGTATGCGACTCTTGATCTTGAGGTTGTTGAGTTCAAGCCCCAGACTGGATATAGAGATTACTTAAAAAACAACTGTTTAAAGATAAGTATGTGTGAGTGCCTGTGTATGCATTTACATAAATAAGGATAATCATCTAAGCACTATTCAGAAAGTAAGAAAATCTACATGGCAAATAAGAAAGAATCCATTAAGAAAGTCTTGATTTGTCCATATGATGGACTACTATGCAGTCAAAAATAAAAATTATATTGAATTAGAACATTTTTTGATATGAGAATGTTAATAGTAGTACACTTCATATCTTGAAAAATGAAGTTATATTCTTCCTTTGTGTATTCCCAGCTTTCTATGTTGAACATCTATTATTCTTGTAAATAAATGTTTTCAAAGCATATATTTCTTCCTCATAAAATTTCAAACTATTAAACTAAAATTACTTCAAAATGGAAACAAAATGTACTGCACACTATAAGAAAATGCCCTGCTTAGAAACACCTTCCTTAGAAAGAAGATAGAAGAAAATTACCTTCATCCCCAAAGTGGAACAGACCAAGTCAATGATAGCACTAAGCTGGTTGCTGTGAAAGTACATAGCAACCAATAACAACATCTCCCCAAAAGAAGCAGAGACACCAGATGTACTGTTGAAACAAAAGAAAAAACATGAATTTCCAAAGAGAAGATAAGAAAAACTTAATAACTGAAACAAATAGAGTCACCTTACCTTTCAAAATAAGCTTCTTCTTTTATCATCCAACTGAGCCACACTACCATCAGCTGCTCCTGTTCAGGTGTACTACACACAACATAAGAGAAAGTCACTGGTTTATCAGATATACTAGCATAGGAATGAGAAAGCATTCTGGAATTATTTTTAGTATTCTTTTTTCCTTCTCTATTTTGAAATATCAGTTCAAATTAACTGCTTGTTGAAATGCCCATTAACTACCACTGAAATATGAAGTAGTTCCAGAGATGAATAAGGGCCTTTGCTTTTCTTTATGAATGTGAATAGTCAAACCCTCCTGAGGTTTTAATTACTGCATTTACAAGTTGGAGAGAGTGAACTTCCTCTCATTTTTTTGAAAAGCAAAGACTTTTGGGATTAAAACGTTAGAAGAACTGCATTTTTTAAAAAAATTTTTAATGTGTTTTTATTTATTTCTGAGAGAGAGACAGACAACATGAGCAGGGGAGGGTCAGAGAAAGAAGGAGACACAGAATCTGAAGCAGGCTCCAGGCTCTGAGCTAGCTGTCAGCACAGAGCCTGATGCGGGGCTCAAACCCATGAACCATGAGATTATGACCTGAGTCGAAGTCAGACGCTTACCTGACAGAGCCACCCAGGCGCCCCTAGAAGAACTGCATTAACAACTGCTATTTCATACAGAAAAAATCTAGTGTCAAAACAATCATCAAAAAATCACAAACTGAGTACGACATCAGTAATGACGTAAGTAAAATTTAATTTTGAGAAACATTTTGAGCAGAGGAATGCCTGGGTGGCTCAGTTGGTTGACCATCTGATTCTTGATTTCAAGTCAGGTCATTGAGCCCCACATCAGACTCTGCACTGAGCATAGAGCCTGCTTGAAATTCTCTCTCTTCTCCTGCCCCTCTCCCCTGCTTGAATTTTCTCTTTCTAATAAATAAAATGAAAGAAAATTTTTTTGTAAAAGGAAACATTTTGAGAACTCAAAATTATACAGAAATAAAGTGAACTCTATTAAAAAAAAAAGAAAAAGAAGAAAGAAGAATGGGCTTATGAGATACAAAAACCGATTATGAAAACATACCAACAATGATTTTTTAGAGGGGAATTTCTAGACTTACATCGAAAGGTTCAACTCAACTTTGACTTGTGAAAATTGATTTTCTTCTACTTCATTGCAGTGTAAATGGGTAAAACAAAAGCAACTGAAAAGCCTGCTAAACCAAACTAAGAAAATTTAAAAGATGATTCTCAACTATACCTAACTCATTGCCCTAATAAAAGACAGTGTTATGTAGTAGAAAGATAATAGCTTTTAGAGCATGGCGGGCCTCAGTCCTATCTCTGTTAATTACTGCTAACGTGATCTCAAACAAGAAATTTAATGATCCTTCTGAACTTTAGCTCTCCTACCCAAAAATACAGATTTAAAAACTCACCTTCTAAAAGTAATGAAGATTAGAGATAATGTTTAGAAATTAAGAAAAGAGAAAAGGAAGCACTTCATTTTATTACCTAACTTCACACCCTCCTAAAACCCCAAACTACATTAAAGGGATTTTCCTAAAACGGTATAAATGCATAAGATGATGATGATGAACACCACCAATACTGGAAGCAAGAGCATATATGGAAGACTGGTAAATGATTCAGCAGACCCAAGAAAGCAGAATACTCTACTGGCAGGAAGGAAAAGCCAATTCACTTTATACCACAGAATCTCCAAAGAGCTTAGGAACTGACAGCTCCAGGCAGTTCTGGGAGGGAAAGTAAAGACAGAGCCTAAATTAAAAAGGTCAACAGTCTATATAAGTAGTAGACCTCCAGATAACCTCCATTTTACACAATGAGACGGATCCCCATCCCCCAGCAGAGAGACAACTGGAGATTAATGCTCTGGAGATGGTAAAAGGAGTAGTCTCTGAACTGAGGAACAACCAGGGATATCTGGAGCACCATTTGAAAAATAGAATTAAGTGAATGATTATACTACAAGCTTAGCTCACCTAACCCTCACTTTTTAACTTTGCTTATGGGTTCTTGTCAGACCTTTACTCTCCAATCAAGACAAAAGTCTCCTCTAAGAATCCTTAAGTCTAAGAGTTTCCCAAAGAGCTACTTCTGCATTAAACGATTCTAATCTGCTTGTTAGTTTAATAACAAATAAATTATATTTATATTTAAATATAAACAACCAATAAATATCAAACCCCTGGGGCACCTGGCTGGCTCAGTCATTACAGCATGTGACTTTTTTTTTTTTTTAAAGACTTTACAAATAGTTTATTGTCTAATTAGTTTCCACATAACACCCAGTGCTCATCCCCACTAGTGNGAAGGAAGGAAGGAAGGAAGGAAGGAAGGAAGAGGGAGAGAGGGAGGGAGGCAGGAAGGGAAGAAGAAAGGAGGAGGGAGGGAGAGAAAGAAAGAAAGACAGAAGACAGACAGAAAGAAACAAAGAAAGAAAGAAAAAAAAGAGAATAGAGAATTATCAAACTCTTAAAAAAGTTTCTAATTTGAAAAACAGAGACCATAAAAGAGCAGAAAAAAAAATTAGAAAAAAAGAGTACTAATAAATTCTCTTCAGTCATTATGATTACTATCAGAGAAATCATGCCACTGTGAAGCTACTATACAGAAGAAATAGCAGAGAACAAAAAAGAGCTCTTAGATATCAAAAGTACAGAGGATTAGAAGTTGAAAATAAATCCTAGAAGGTAGAACAAATAGTATCTTTTCAAAGTATGAAAAATGTTCCAAATTTTTTTTTTTAACATTTATTCACTTTTGTGAGACAGAAAGTCACAGAGTGTAAGTGGTGGAGGGACAGAGAGAGAGGGAGACACAGAATCCCAAGCAGGCTCTAGGCTCCCAGCTGTTAGCACAGAGCCTGACATGAGGCCCAAACCCATGGACCACAAGATGACTGAGCCACCCAAGCGCCCTAAAAATGTTCTAAAATTTAGATTGGGGTTATGGTTGTACAACTTTGTAAATACACTTAAATCTGTTAAATTGTACACGTTAAAATGGTCGGGTGCCTGGGTGGCTCAGTCAGTTAAGCATCCGACTTCAGCTCAGGTCATGATCTCACAGTTTGTAAGTTTGAGTCCTGCATCAGGTTCTGTCCTGACAGCTCAGAGCCTGGTGCCTACTTTGGATTCTGTGTCTCCTTCTCTCTCTGCCCTCCCCACCTGTGCTCTATCTCTCTGTCTCTCAAAAATAAATAAATGTAAAAGAAATATTTAAAAAAATGGTATGTAAATGGTCTTTCAATAAAGCTGTTTTTTAAAAGAGGAGAACAAGACGAAGATAAGGAAAACAGGAAAGGGTAAGAAAATAAGATAATCATTTAAGGAAGTCCAATATCCAAAAAAGAGAAGTTTTGGACAGGAAAAAAAGAGTCTTTTGGAACATTACCAACAAATTAGTTTGAGAAAATTTCCTAGAACTGAAGGACATGAGTTTCCAGGTTCAAAGGGTTTACTGAATATCTATGATAATAGACAAAAAGAGACCCCCACTAAGGCTTATCATCCAAAAATTTCAAAACCCTACAGACAAAAAAAGTTAATCCTCCATGTTTCCATATTTAAAAAAAAAAAACAGGCTACATAAAAACCAAGAATCAGAATGTCATCAGATTTCTCAACAGCAACACTGGAAGTCAGAAGACAATGAATGGAACAAGACTTTCAAAATTCTCAAAGGAAATTATTTCCAGCTTCGAGTCCTAAACCCTATGAAAGTTAATCATGTACCAAAGTAGAATAAAGACATTGTCCGAATACCCAGTCTCAAAATAACTGACCTGCCACATACTCATTCTAAAGAAGCAAAATGAGAAAACAATTAAAAGAAGAACATATGAGATGCAGGAAACAGGAAATCCAAAAAAGGAGACGTGAAGCAAGTTCTGAAAATAATAACGAAGAGCAATTCCAGGATCAGAGCTGTGTACCAGATGCAGAGGTAACCAGTGCAGACTGGAGCCATTTAGGAGGAGAGATTTCCTTAAGAAATACCTTGGGAGGTATTCTTGGAAATACCTTAGGGAACGTCTTGGGAGGAGGTTAAGATTGGTAGAGTTTGAGGTTGCATTAACCTAAGTACACAGAATAAAAAGCAAATGAAAACAAACAAAATACAGGAAAATTATTAATGCAAAAAGCAAGTTTTGCAGAAGAAGAGTAATTATCTACTACATGGCTGAGCTCTCAATAGTATTATATGAACAACTATATGTTTGTCAAAACAAAATTGCAATATAACTGTACTGGGAGAATGGGAAGATGGGAAGGGCATGTAGATGTGGTGGAAGGAAAAGAAGAAAGAGAATTAATTCTTCATCTTTCATAGTAGGAAAAATGATCAATAATTAACTATTATTCCCAAAATTGAAAAATCAAAGTATAACAAATACAAACATGTTATTTAAAGATGTGGAAGTAAAAAAACAAAAGAATTTGCTGAAAGAACTGAAAGAAGTTGCCTTGAGGGCAGGGGAAACAGGAAGTAAGGGAATTTGCCTTAACAAATGTTGAAGAACTACTATGACTCTTTTACCGGCATACAATAGATGCTACTGACTAAAAGATAATACCACTGTCCATACCCAGACCAATTTTTTTCAGTAAGCTCCTAATTAATGCTATACATGCATTTTAATAAGCAAACAAAAGAAGACCTTCAGAAAACAGAGCAACCTCAATAGTAAGGTACCTGACAAGTGTAGAAAAGGCCAGTAGCATACAAAAGGAAAGCGAAACAAAGCGAACCCCAGCCGGTGTAGCAGGAGGACGGCTTGTCATCAACTGCAGTAATTGCTCAGCTTCTTCCTCAGTTGGTCTAAAAAATGAATATATTATTAGGCTTTACTCTTCTTAGTTCAGAAAGGAAGAAAAAGGGACTTCCCAAACAGTTTAACTTTTCAGATATGAATTCTGAGCTTTATAATGATACTTCATATTTATAAAATCTTTACTATCTTAAGTCATTAAAAGCAAAACTGTTGAGCTTACAACCAGTGCTTTTCCTCAGACACAAATACACACAGTCCTCACTTGGCACAGTAGTATGGGACGATAAAAACAACGACGCAGGGGTGCTGGCTGGCTTAGTCAGTTAAGCATCTGACTCCTGATTTCAGCTCAGGTCATGATCTCATGGTTTGTGAGTTCAGGCCCTGCATCAGACTCCACATTGATAGTACGGAGCCTGCTTGGGATTTCTTTCTCTCTTTCTCTGCCCCTACCCTGTTCGCTCTCACTCACATTTTCTCTCTAAAATAAATAAACTTCAAAAAAAGTGTAAAAAATATAAGAAAATAAAATTTGTTAAAACATTAGAAACCTCCTGTCAGTCATAGTTCATAAGGAAATGGAAAAAACAGCAAAGTAATACTTATATAGCACTCTATAATTGAAAATATTAGAAACACTGGGAATTAAAAGTGTTTTTCTTTGTAAAAAAATTTGTCATTAGTTTGAAAAGCCCTTGCCTTCTTCTCATTATATGTCTTATAATGTGGAGTGAACCTCTTTCTTAATCCTTGATTAACTGTGATACCCCTTTTTAAGTTTGGATCAGATTCCAACATTTTATTCTTTGTATGTTCAGTCATGAAAAATCTGAGAGTTCCTTTAACGTGAATATTTTTGCCAGCATCACTTCCTCTGGGACTTCATTCTTTTTCCACAATGACTTTCTTCATTCATGTTGACAAGGGCACCTTCACTAAGTTCATCAGATACATATCTAGTGTTTCTCAAATGGCAGCAGTGTTAACATCTTCACAGGCAGCTTTTTCTCTTTATGTTTAGTTCAAATGTCACTTTCAGTATTACCACCTTTTACTTCCTTGCTACACTTTCATCTCTCTTGGCTGATTCCTTCTTTCAATTCTTTTTGTCTAATGACACGAGAGACAAGGTGTCTCTGAGAGACAAGGTGACAGTACAACTATGCATTTTGTGGTTTGGTCACCAACTGAATAACAGATTGGCAGTGACCAGTCTCCAAAACTGTAAATGACATGATGTGACTAGTCACTGATCATGATGTACATCTGTTATTTACATAATGATTTGGGCTTGAAGAGCTCTCAGTAAAATTTGTACTTTATACAATTATTTGGTTAATGTATCATAGCAACTGATAACAGTTGTTGAGGGAGCAGTGTTATTTAACTAAGCCAACACTAAGTGTGGTAAGTGAAATTCAGTCTTATAAGAGACATTCAAAGCGAGGACTGTACATTTAACAGTTGAGGACATTACCCAAAAGGATGTATTGCATTGACTAACTAAGAAACCTTGTTCTTAACAATCACAACATATCAATTTTAAATAATTTATGATCTCAGTTGTGAAAAGAAACACAGGAGAGGAGAGATTTACTTCAACTAGCTGCATGGGCTAGGTAACGCATCACTCACAGATCATTCACAATAGTCATGTCAAGCTGTGGTAAAGTCATACATGTCTTAAACTGCTCTGGCCCCTCCATATTCATATATTTCTATTTACAATCCAACAAAAATAGATGGATACATCCCACTGAGGAATGTTTTTGATATAAAGACTTCATTCTTGATATAAGCCAGCACGCTACCTAAGACCATTAGAAAACCCAAATCCTCTGAATAAAAGGCCTTTGGCTCACTTTCTTGGGATTAGAAACAAGAAAGTAAAACAATAAAAAGGTAAAATATCAAATTATTGAATACTTGAGTCCAGCGATCCCCATCAAAGCACAGTACAGACGTAAGAGTGCACTGGCTTTCACAACATGCTCTTCTTTCAGCCCCGAATACACAGACACATTGGGCTCCATCTCCACATCAGCTTCTTCCACAATGCGGGTACTTCTTACTGTGGGAAGAATGCCCATCAACTCCAGAAGAAGCTGCCTTCTCATTTGCCAAAGGACAGAACTACTGGTCTCTCTTTTTCTCTGTAAAAAATATAGAGCATGGAGTACTTACTAAATCAAAAGGACACACAAAGTTCCTCAGTTAAACATTTGAAATTGATCCTTTTGAGAAGGCTGTCATAACTGTAGAATCTCATTTTAACCCACTGATTAAAAACTCAAAATTCAAAAAAAATTTTTCAAAAAAAAAACCCCCTCAAAATTCACTGATTCATTTGAAGAACACTCTATTCACACTAATCCAGATCGACTATACAGAAAACAATAAATTAATGATGATATGAACTGTAAAATGTTATTTAAATACTTTCAAATACATAATGACTAACAGAGTCATATGTGATATAGTAGAAAGTGTTCACATTTTGGAAACAGAACATCTTGGGTTTAAACAAAGCTTTGCTATTGACTATGTACACTTACCTCTCTGAACTCCAATTTCCTTAATGACAAGGAAGTGAATATTTTATTAATAATATTTAACTCCTGGGGTGCCTGGGTGCCTCAGTAGGCTGAACGTCTGACTCAATTTCAGCTTAGGTCATGACCTCACAGTTCACAATCAGCTCTGAGAGACAACATGGAGCCTGCTTGGCTTTTTCTCTCTCCCTCTCTCTCTGCCCCTCTCCCACTGGCTCTCTCTCTCTCAAAATAAATAAATAAACTTTAAAAAATAATAATAGTAATATTTAACTCCCAGGGCTGTTGTAATTAGGAGTTTACAAGTCTATCACCCTAACAGTTCTTCCGGCAGGGATAACATCCTAGTCATCTATTACTTGACAGGGTCTAACATTGGGCCTGACATATAGCAAGCATGCAATATCCACTAAATAGATGAATGAATGAACAAAGATAACACATATGAAAGCAGTTCTAAACTGTAAAGAACTAGGCAAATATCAGTTATTACTTTTAAAATGGTTCTAAGTAAAATATGATAAACCTGGTTTAATAACATTAGCTTCAAATAAGAAAAATTTACTGCACACAAAGGGTAATCACAAGATGAACACACCAAAGTGCTTAACACAGTGCATATAGAAGGCACGCAGTAAATGTCGACTTCTCCTTAAAAAGCAAGGCTTAAAATTAGTTCTCGAATGGGCTAAAAATAAAGTAGAACTTGTTTATAGAAAAGTATGGTGAGCCAGCATCATAAAAAAATAGGCTAGAGGGAGCACCTGCGTGGCTTAGTCAATTAACTGTCTGACTCAATTTTAGCTCTGGTCATGATCTCACAGTTTTTGAGTTTGAGCCCTGTGTTGGGCTCTGCACTGATGGCTTGGGATTCTCTCTCTGCCTCTCTCTTTCAAAAGAAATAAATAAACTTAAAAAAAAAAAAAAGCTGGAGGACTAAGCAGTACACATGCTACTTCACTGACTTCAACAAGAAAAAATCAGTCTACATAGGTTCTTTCATAGGGACTCTACTGACAGAGTTACCATGAAATGTTCTTTGAAAAAGTAAAATAATTTGCAACTTAAAAACTGTTGCAAAATATAACATATTCATCAATAGATGAGTGAATGAATAAAATGTAGCACATACAAACAGTGGAATATAATTCACCTTTGAAAAAGAAAGAAACCCTGATACATGCTATAACATGCATGGACTTTGAAAACATTATAAGTAACATAAGCCAAACTTAAAAAGAGAAATAGGGTGTGACTCCACTTATATGAGGTACCTACAATAGTCAAATTCATAGAGGTAGAAAGAAGTTACCAGGGGCTGGAAGAAAGGAGAAATGGGGAATTATTGTTTAATAGGTATAGAGTTTCTGTTAGAGATGAAGAAAAAGTTCTGAAAATGAAGAGTGGTTACGGCTGCAATATATTGTGAATGTACTTAATGAGACTGAACTATACACTTAAAAATGATTAAAACAGTAAATTTTATGTTATGTATATTTTACCACAATAAAAAAGATACATATTAAAATTATAGGCTATAATGACAACTTATTTTGATGACCTATTCTCACAGGTCTGTCCCAGAATCCTAGAGATTCCCAAATCTCTTTCAGAAGGTCGAGGTAAAAAAAAAAAAAAAAAATCTCCTTAAACATTATTTGCCTTTTCGACCCTCATTTTCTCACAGGCATACAATGCAGTTTTCCAAAGTTTTGACTAAGCCAGACATTCAACGGATTTGCAAAAACGAAAAATAATACAACTCTTCTCATTGAATGTTTTTAAAATATGGTTATTTTTCATTAAAAATATGTTCACATTTAATAGGGTCATTATTTTTTAAAATAGAGTTATTCTTACCATTTTTAAAGATTTAGGTAAATATTTCAAAATCTTCAGTTTTGTTTATAATATGGTATATATCAATAGGTAAAAAGCATATAATAAGTAAAAGCTCTTTGGGGATGCCTGGGTGGCTCAGTAGGTTAAGCATCTAACTCTGGCTCAGGTCATGATCTCGCAGTTCATGGGTTCGAGCCCCATGTCAGGCTCTGTGCTGACAGCTAGCTCAGGGCCTGGANAAGCTCTTTGGTACCTTCAATGATTTAAAATGTCAGGAGGTCCTAAAACCAAAAGTATAAGAACCACTGGTGTAATGACATCATTCCAAAAGGGTTTCTTCCCCTTTTAATAGTTGCCAAAATATTCTGATTCTTAGCCTATAAATATTTTTAATCCCTCACCTGCTGTCCATTTCGGATAAAAGTTCCAAACCAAGTCCGGACTTTTGCATTTGTTCCAAGAAGCAAACCACTAACGAAACAAACCAAGTCACTCACTCCATCTTCACTAGCTTCGTTTTTAGTATGATCCAATGTCAAAGCCACTCCAAGGCCTGGCAAGTGACATTCTTCCACCTAACACAGCAAAGAAAACAAAATGAACTCAGTCTCGTAAGGAAAAGGGCCAGCCACTTCAGAGTTCTAAAGTTTAGAAGAAGACATATCACAAAACAAAAACCCAGAGAGGAAAGTAATAACATATCTAGTATATAATTCCAAATCACTACAAGAGTCTCAAACCATCTTAGGAAAGTTCCTAGTCATAATACAAAGGCTTTTGTCTTATTAAAATAATATCTCTTACCACCATGCCTCGGACCTTGAGGGCCTGAGAAGGATTCATTTTACATAAGAAGCGTAGGGCTTCTGTCCTGCGCCTTCCTCCAAGACTCTCCTCATCTTGTCGTTCTCCATTTTTTATGAGACCCCTACAAACTGAACATTTAATAGCCTCTATTACTTTAAGCTTTTAAGTAGAATGTTAAAAATCTCTTCAGTCTTTGAATTAATCATTTATGCAGAATAGACACTACAGAAGAAAATGATCAGGGAATTTGAAAGCATAGCAAAGGAAACTGGTCAAAATAAAGCAAAGAGGGAAATGGACTTAAAAAATGAACAGTGACCTGTGGGGCAATATCAAGTACTCAAATATAATTAGTGTCTCAGAAAGAAAAAGAGAATAGAAGACAAAAATATATTTGAAGAAATTTTTCTGAATTTGACAAAAACTATAAAACCATAAGCTTAATATACTTCAAGCAGGATAATCACAAAGAAATAATATTGAGATCCATCATAAGCAAATTTCTGAAAACAGTGGAAAAGAGAGAATCTTAAAAGCAGCCACAAAGAAAAAACAAATAAAAGCAGCCAGAGGAAAACAGAAACATTATATACAGAGGAACAGAAATCAAAACTACCACAGACAACAGAACATCTTTAAAGATTCTTAAAGAGCTAAAAGAAGGGGGTTCCCGTGGCTCAGTTGGTTAAGCATCCAACTTCAACTCAGGTCATGATCTCATGGTTTGTGGATTCAAGCCCCATATCAGGCTCTGTGCTGACAGCTCAGCTGTCTGTCTCTCTCTCTCTCTCTCAAAAATAAATATTTTTATTTTATTATTAATTTTTTAATGTTTTATTTATTTCTGAGAGAGAGAGAGAAAGAAAGAGAGAGAGCCGGGGAGGGTCAGAGAGAGATGGAGACACAGAATCAGAAACAGGCTCCAGGCTCTGAGCTGGCAGTCAGCACGGAGTCTGACGCAGGGCTCGAACCCCACGAGATCAGGACCTGAACAGAAGTTGGACGCTTAACCAACTGAGCCATCTCAGCACCCCAAAAATAAATATTTTTTAAAACGTTAAACCCAATAACAATAAACAAATACAAATGCCAAGAAAATAATTAAGCAAAGACATAAAGCTAATATGAGAGTAGTTGAGATTAAATGGAATCCTAAAAAAAAATTTCAATCCAAATGAAGAAAGGAAAAGAGGAAAAGGAAGCAAATGGCAAGATAATACACTTAAATCTAACCACCACAATCATCACATTAAATGATTATCACAATAATCTATATAAATGGTCTAAATACTCCAATTTAAAAGTGAAGACTGCAACTAAGTTTTTTTAAAAAACAAGATTCAACTATACTTGTCTACAAGTAACCCACCTTAAAGATACAGGTTTTTTAAGAAGGTGGATGTTATATACCATACAAACACTAATTGTAAGCTGCTATGTCTGTATTAATAAAGTACACTTCAAAAGAAGGTATATTACTAGGGATAAAGAAGAATATTTCATAGTGAAAAAGAAAAAGGCTCAATTCATCATAATGATATAACTATCCTAAATGTACATGGCTTCAAAATTAATGAAGCGGGGCTTCTGGGTGACTCAGTTGGTTGAGCATCAGACTCTTGACTTCATCTCAGATCACGGGCCCAGAGTGGTGGGACTGAGTCACGCACCAGGCTCCATGCGGGGCTCTGTGCTGGGTGTGGAGCCTGCTTAAGATTTTTTCTCTCCTGAGCACCTAGGTGGCTCTGTTGTTCAGCATCTGACTTCAGCTCAGGTAACAATCTCACAGTTCTTGAGTTTGAGTCCCACATGGGGTAAGCCTGTACCCCACTTCAGGTGAGCTGGAGCCCTGCTTCAGGGGAACACAAGGCCTGCTTTAGGTGAGTCCCGCTTCTCTCTCTCTCTCTCTCTCTGCCTTTACTCCTCCTGGGATTCTCTCTGTCTCTGTCTTTCTCTGCTCCTTGCTCAATTGAACCCTTTCTCTCTAAAAACAAGATTCTCTCTCTGTTCCTCCCCAGCTCTCTCTCTCTCACACTCACACACACACACACACACACACACACTTTCTCTCTCTCAAAACAAAACATAAATTAAAAAAAAATTATAAAAAAATTATTTTATTTCTGAGAGAGAGAGAGTGTGAGCAGGGGAGGGTCAGAGACAGAGGGAGACACAGAATCCAAAACAGGCTCCAGGCTCTGAGCTGGCTGTCAGCACAGCGTCCGACACGGGGCTCGAACCTTCGAACCGTGAGATCATGACCTGAGCCAAAGTTGGACACTTAACTGACTGAGCCACCCAGCCGCCCCATAAAATATGTAATTTTAAAAATATTTTAAAAATCAAAAAAACTTAATGAAGCAAAAACTAACAAGATGAAAGGAGAACTATACAAATCTACAATTATGTTTGGAGACATCAACATTCCTCTCTTAGTAAGTGATAGAACGTGTCGACAGAAAATCACCAAAAACACACTTTTTACAAAGAACTTTTACATATCTTGTGATATATTCAATAAATCTCTTAGAAACATAAGAGAGGGCCACCTGGATGGCTCAGTCACTTAAGCATCTGACTTTGACTCAGGTCATGATCTCACCCTGCATCAAGCTCTCTTCTGTCAGCATAGGGCCAGCTTTGGATCTACAGTCCCCCTCTCTCTCTGCCCCTCCCCTGCTTGCGTGTCTCTCTCTCTCAAAAATAAACAAACATTAAAAAAAAAAAAAGAAATGTAAGGGAAATATTATTAATATCTCATTTTATAGATAAGAAGTATCTTGATGGTGATTACACAATAAGTGAGTGACAAAACTAGAAATTCTATCTGCCAGATCCAAGGCTTTTTCCTCTTTGGCTCCCAATTCACAACCTTGCTCAATGAATGTCTTTATTTTAATACCACACAGACCCAAACAACAATGTTCAATCAGTAGTAGTTTGAAAGAGAGGTGAAAATTTCAGTTGATTTTCTTAATTTTGACTCTATCCTTTTCTGCAAATTGACAGTAATAGGGCTTAAAAAAAGGGGGGAGGGGGAGTTGACTGCTGCTATTTCTGATTACTTATGTCTTGTATTGCACTCTGGCTAGTTCACAGACATATGTCTTCTTCCCACTGCTCCATAAGCATAGGATTATATCTTCTAGTTCTTTAGTATTTTTTACTGTCTTATTATTGCACTGGTAACTACTAGCAAAAAATTTTTTTGTTGTTGCATAAGTTTTTTTAAGTTTATTTATTTCAAGAGAGAGAGACAGTGTGAGTGGGGGAGGGACAGAGAGAGAGGGGGAGAAAGAGGATCTCAAGCAGGCACTGTACTGTCAACACAGAGCCCAATGCGGGTCTCAAACTCACAAAACTGTGAGATCATGTCCTGAGCCGAAACCAAGAGCTGGATGCTTAACCAAATGAGCCACGCAGGCACCCCTGATGCATACTTATATGAAAGCCCATAAATATTTCTTCTTAGCTCAAAAAATAGGTCTTGAACCTGCACCAGGAAATCTCTTCAATATCCTATTTTAAAATTATGTTTTACCTTCATTAAAACTATCAGGAACATTGGCCACCAAGAGACATAAGAACCATGCACCATTTCTAACATGTAGCAAGGCTTCAGCGACATCCACTATTGGAAGCAGGGAAGGGAGCTCTATAAGAAAACAAAATCAATGTTACTAAGGAATGATATTTCACAGACATCATTTAAGAAGAATAAATTTAGGGGAGAAAAAAGCAATATGCTAAGGTACTTTCTTTTCATAGTCTAGAATGAACTATCCAGCCACGTGTGGCTATTTAAATTTAAGTTAATTGGGGCACCTGGCTGGTGCAGTCCATAGAGCACATGACTCTTGATCTCAGGGTTGTAAATTCGAGGCCCACAATGTGTGTAGAGAGTACTTAAAAATAAAATCTTTTCCAAAAACAAACAAATGAATAACTAAGTTTAAATTAATTAAATTAAATGATAAAAATAGTTCAGTTACGCTGGCCATATGTCCAGTAATCCGTAACTACACATGACTAGTAGCTACTGTATTGGAAAGCACTATATAGAACAACGCCACTGCTACACTGGGCAGTATTGGTCAAGAGTTACTTCCATGAAAATCTTTGCATTTTTATGTCTACCTTTCTAATCCTATTCAAAATTAGTAAGCTGAAATATTTTAAACCTCCCACATGTATTGTCTTAACTTTTAACTTTTTATATTCTATTTCTCATTTTACCCTTTGCTTTCTTCACTTACATATTGTGACCATTTTCAAAAATCATTAAATTTCTTCAAATACACTCTATTAATGGCTATATAACATCGCATACTATGGAAATAATATAATTTACTTAATCATTTTCCTATTATTAGCCATTTTTGTCTTAACATCTTAAGGTATATTTTTATAAAATGTGTAAAATAACATAATATTCAAAGTTACGAAGTTACACAGTATCACTTAACAAGAAATTATATTTTTAATGTATCTTATCAGTCATTACCTGCTTGTAAAATACAAAGTACATCTGCAGCTTCCTCCAAATAGACTGGACTCTCAAATAGCTCAGATGACTTAAAAAAAAATTCTCCACTGGACTCAGACACCTTAAAAAAGAAAAACAAATGAAAGAATTTCAGATAATCCCTCACTACTTTTATAATTGTCTGTTGAGCTTACAGACCATGTCTCTTACTATGTCATTAATATACTGCAGCAGAATATGCAGTATTAGATAAATTTGAGCCAATGTATTCAATTCACAATTAGTCACATTAATTATTATTCAGACATGGCAATGTGGGTCTCATGAATTTATTTCTAAATAAATATTTGGAGACATCTGGAATTAAAGATAACCAAACAAATGAACTAGGAAGGCCACCTACAAAAGTTGTAGCTCAGTAAAAGGCAAAAAATGGTAAACTTAAAGCAGTATAACAAATACAAATGATGTCCAATTCCAAATGAACTGCAGGAAAAATAAAAAATAAAAATGTAGGTCAACAGAAGTACCTATTAATTTTTTAAAAAATATCCTACAATGGTTTCATCACACTTTCCACTTGCTACAAAGTTCTTACCTGAGAAACTAGAAACCTCCCAGAAGACAAAGGTCACTTATTTTACTAGAGCCATCAAGTTAAGTATTAAGAAAGAGATGTAGGGAAAGTATTGATTGAAATTAAGACTCATGGTGGGGCCTGGGTGGCTCAGTCGGTTAAGCACCCGACTTCGGCTCAGGTCATGGTTCATGGTTCAAGAGTTCAAGCCCCATGTCAGGCTCTGTGCTGACAAGTCAGAGCCTGGATCCTGTTTCGGATTCTGTGTCTCCCTCTCTCTCTCAAAAATAAAAAAACATTTAAAAAAATAATTAAAAAAAAGAAAATTAAGACTATTAGTGTAGTAGAAAAGAGCAGAAAGAAATAATTGTTTCTAATAGGAAACATTTTTTAAAAGATTTCTAACATCTACTGCAATTAAAAAAAAATAAATTTTCAAAAATAAAAATAAATAAATAAAGATTTCTAACATATCTTAAAACCTATCCAAAACTGACTAATCATACCATCCACCACCACCAGTATTTTCTCTGGAAACAGAATTTAGAGGTTTTGGGTCTACAATGTATAAAACTAAGCATTTTTTAGAAAAAAAATTTTTTTTTTATTTTTTAATGTTTATTTTTCAGACAGAGAGAGAGAGAGACAGAGTGTAAGCAGGGGAGGGGCAGAGAGAGAGAAACAGAATTCAAAGCAAGCTCCAGGCTCTAGGCTCTGAGCTGTCAGCACAGAGCCAGCCCAACATGGGGCTTGAATTCATGAACTGCAAAATCATGACCTGAGCCAAAGTCCGACGCTTAACTGAATGAGCCACCCAGGAACCTCAGAAAAAAATTATTTTAAGTTTTCTTTTGAGAGAGTGCGCACGCGCGTGTAGCACACAGAAGTGGGGGAGGGGCAGAAAGAGAGGGGAAAGAGAGAATCTTAAGCAGGCTCCACACTGTCAGTGCAGAGCCCTACACAGGGCTCAGTCTCAGGAACCATGAGATCATGACCTGAGCCAAAATCAAGCATCAGACGCTTAACTGACTAAGCCACCTAGGCACCCCAAAACTAAACTTTATTATAAATAAACTGACCTTGAAATTCTAACAGTCAATAACTTTTGCCTCTGAAACTCTGGGCTTAGTACATAAGCCATCTCAATATGAAGATACAGTTGAATTACTTTTATAGCAGACCCCTGATACACACAAATTTAAAATTCAGAGTTTCAATTAACCACAACTACCCAAAGGTCCATGAACTAAGTAATCTATCATTTTGCTGACATGCAAAGTTGAGTAGCATTAATTAGCATATAGGAGCAATTCAGTCTAACTAGTGAGTAAGGCTAGCCAATGATCCTACATCCAATTCAGCTTTGATATTCCCTATTCACTGGTATATCCAGATAATTAATGCTCATTCAGTGTCTAAAGAAATCACATATATTTTCCATTTATGCTTTAAAATATTTTATGAGGGAAATTATATCCTATAAGGGTATTATCAAATTTGGTAATTTGTACAAGTCTTGAGCAATGTACCCTTCTTTTTTCTTTTTAATTTTTTTAATGTTTTATTTATTTCTGAGAGAGAGAAACAGTGTGAGCAGGGGAGGGTCAGAGACAGAGGGAGATAAAGGATCTGAAGCGGGCTCCAAAAAATAACCTCTGTAATAGAAAATTCAGAACAGGCATAAATGAGAGAAAATAGTAGAGAAAGAAAGCCTTTAAGGCAAGCATTTAATATCCTTTTAAGCCTTTTGGGGAGCCTTGGTGGCTCAGCTGGTTAAGCATCTGACTCTTGATTTTGGCTCAGGTCATAGTCTCAAGCTCCACCTCGGGCTCTGTACTGACAGCATAGAGCCTGCTTCAGATTCTCTCTTCTTCTCTCTGTGCCACCCCCTGTCCCCATAAATAAATAAACTTAAGGATATGTTTTTTTAATTTTTATTAAAATAAGTTTATTAAGTTTATTTATTTATATATATATGTAGGCTTTTGAGCCTTTCAAAGGAAAACACAAAGCAAACAGAAATATGTGTAGAAGAGCATATAACTTGCCTGGCTTCTTGCCTGTGTCTCTACTTCCTATGTGTAGACACCAAATCATCCACATTTTTAGGTGTGATTAAAATAAATGCCCTTTGGGGTTCCTGGGTGGCTCTGTGGGTTGAGCCTCTGACTCTTCATATCAGCTCCAGCCATGATCCCAGAGTCATGGGATCCAGCCCAGTGTTGGGCTCCACACAGGGCATGGAACCTGCTTAAGATTCTCTCTCTCCCTCCCTCTGCCCCTTTCCCCTACTCACTCTTTCTTTCTCTCTCTAAAAAAATTTTTTTAAATGCACCTTGTTCATAATTGCCAACAGTTCGCTAAGCACAAGACGCAATCGACGAGGTGAATCACTGTGTTCAAACTCTAATGTCAGTCCATGCTGAAGCTGTGATACCAGGATGCTCTCTCCACTGCCTCCTCCAAGTTTATGCCTAATAAAGTACAAATGCGTACAATTATGAGAACACTGGCATAAAAATAGCATAAGATTATCTTTTGCTGAAATAATCTATAAAAGAATGTATGAATTCTTTTCATACATTTCATTTTCTGAAATACTATTTAGTTTGCCTATTTCAGGATGTCACAACCTATATAAGACACCAGCTAACAGTTAACACCCATTTACATGAACAGTTGCTCGCTTTTGGATTCACAATGAGCAGGAAAGGACCAAACAACTGTCCAGAATCTGGGGAAATCAATGTAAGCTTAAAAAGCCTCCTGAGTGATTCCAGTAAATACCTCTACTTTTAGGGGAACTTACCCTACCCACTTCCCACTGAGAGCGACTGGCCGAGTCAGTTTAGCATGAATACAACAGTATGTGTAGCCAAACTTCTCTACACAATGTTTTAGCATATGGAATTCTAGAATTTTAACTATAAATAGAAAAGAACTCAGTAAAATGCTCTCCAAAGCTAGATTCTCAGTCTTTTCTGGGGGAGTGCATCCAATAATAAGTCCTAAAATCTCCAAAAAATATACGATTCCCTCTTCTTTGAGAAATCTGAGTAAATCCCAATCCACACATTAGATAACACATTACCTAAGCTGCTGTTCTTTGCTGGCATCCTGTTCTAAAGCATGAAAGTCCACTGACAACAACGCAACAATGGAGTTGACAGCTTCCACTCCAGAGAGAAGACGAAGGATGAGTTTTTTATCCTGAGCCCAGCTCTGGCTCTGGTCAGCAGGAGCACAAAGTGCCATTCGCACCAAGCAGGGCAGGAGAAGTCTCAATTCTGGATCACTTAAAGATGCCAACCGAACAACATCCACTTTCTGCATTGCCTCAAAAGCAAAAGGGCTGACAAACTGGAGGCTTGTACACTCAGCCATTACCACTGTTGCTCCTAATGGTAAAAAAAACACAAACGAAAGTAGGCAAATAACTCCTACATGTATGAATGCCCCTCTTTTTAAAAACCCTGAGAAGTGTGGTCTATCTTTAATAGGCCTCTATGTTGGCTGTTTCTGGCACAAGGAAAGGCTCCCTATGTTTCTACTCCCACCTAGAAAATGAAAAAGAAAACAGAGTACATTAATATCTCCTCCAGCCCTCGGGATCTTCTGTTCTAATACTTCGTTTGCAAAGAAGAAATATGAAGTCCAGAGAGATTACATTAACAGACATACAGTGATTACTACTAGTAGCAAAATCCAAGGCTAAACCCTCATCTACTAAATCTCAGTACAAGACTTTCTCCACTGCATCAATCATCTGAGCACCACAGTGCAAATAAAAGTAAATGAGTAGGATAGTTAAGAATGTGTTCCTCCTCCATACCTCTTTAGTTCCTTATGCTTACCCAACAAATGTAAAAAACTGTTACCCTTCTATTTCCCATCCTCCATGAATCAATAAAAGCACTGCTAAATCTCACTAGGCAGAAGCAATGCCAGACTCAAAGTTCTGTAGGCCCTAACATTATCCTAATGCCCCTGGATTTCTTGGGGAAAAAATTGCTGTGGAGGTGCAATTAGCTATGGGAGAAAGAGGAGATCCACTTGGGCACTTCTCTGTCTTCACTAATCAGAAGCCAAAAAAAAAAAAAAAAAAAAAAAAAAAAAAAAAGAAAGAAAGAAAGAAAGAAAAAAGGAGGCAGGGAGCAGGTGTCCAATGCCACCCCCTCCAAACCAACACGCTAACAAAATCATGGGTTAACAGAGTCGTGGGCAGAAACGCTACTTTGTTTTTAACGAAGAGGAGCTGGCCTTTTAACACAGGGGCGGGCTGAGGGAGCAGTGGCGCCAAGCAAGATCTGTTTGTGCTCACAGGTCTCGCCCTCAGCCTAACGAGAAGCAACCAGTCCCCCTGGCAAAGAAATGTAAGGCCAGTGACCGACGTGGACCGGGGAACGAGCTGAGGCCTGAGAAACGGAAGTTTCGTACCTCAAGATTTACCCTCCAACCTCCCGGGACTCAACACCGATTCCGCGCCCTAGACACGGGACACGGTAGAAATCGAGAGCGCGGTCCAAAGTTGGGCCTAGGCGAAAATCCGCATTCGCCAACCCCAGCTGTGCCCTGAATCGACCCAGGCACCAAAAACCCAGACGCCGGGACCAATGGGGTCGGCAGTGCGATAGGGCTGGATGGGGACGCCGCACAAAGGCAGACGCCGCACTGAAAAGAGGGGAAAGCCGAGAGGACTGTTTCAACCTGCACCCAGCACCTTCATTCATCCCCAGCGTCTGGCTCCCGTCGGCCACCGTACTGGACCGAGAGGAAGGCTGTCTGCAAAGGAAACCCAGAGACGTCCGCGCTGATGCAACGGTGCGCGTGCGCGGTCCCACCTCTTCCTCTCCGCCCCGCGTAACTTCTTCCCCGGAGAATTGAAGTGCTGCTTTGGGTTTCTTCTTTCAAAACCTATCACTTTTATCCTTTCCGATTAAATCCTTAAGCTCCTCTGAGCTGCAGTCTCATCATTAAAGGATTTTTGTGGCATTTGAGTGACGTAACGTATGCAAAAGAAACGTTAAAGTTGTTTCTAGTGTCCTTTGACCGGAACACTAAAGACTACTCTTTCTATCCTTACCTGTGTCCCCCTAGCACCTAAGTTCTGGAATCCTAGGATTTTTAGGCGAATTTAAAAATCTCTTCCAGATCTTTCGCTCTTGACCTCATACGCTCTCAAGTCACAAGTTAAACATCTGCGTTTCAGGGTTCTATGCCTTCGGGTGCAGGGTTGGGGAATGGGCAGAATGGATGAAGGGGAGTGGGAGGTACAGTCTTGTAGTTGTTGAATGAGTAACTAACTCCGTAGAAATTATAGTCAATTGTATTGTAATAGATGGTAGCTACTTGTACGGTGAGCCTAGAGTATAACATAGAGTTGTCCAGTCACTATATTCTACACTTGAAACCAATGTACCATTGTGTGCCAACTGTACTTAAATTTGAACAAAAACTCCAGGCCCATAGACCTTTAGAAAGCGATGGACAGGATTTCAGGAATTCCCTGGAATCTGCAAAATTGTGAGTGCTTGACACTTCTGGAGAGAGGATCCACAGCTTTCAACAAGCTTTCAAATCTCTTCTAAGCACCCAGAAGAGATTAAAAACTACTAGTCTGTCTATTTTTATACTGTTTCTAGTTCCTGGTTTCAGCAATGTACATTTAGCACCTTCTGTTTACCGGATACTGTGCTACAAGCTGGAAGCAAAAATATTTTACAGAGAGAACTACAGTTTCATACTATATAGTTTCCAAGGCTTTCAGAGTGATAATCTCCTAATAAAGTCTGCTTTCAACATTAAAAATCAACAAAAGAAGAGAAGAGCTAATGTGTGTTTCAGTGTTTCTCAAACTTCTATCCACCTGACCTACAGTAATACATTTCACATTGTGACCCAGGACACACATGCTCATATATACCCATATTTAAATGGAACAAAATTTTTATGCAGTAACATACTACATGCGATACGAACTATTTCATTTCTTTAAATTGCTGGTCACACGGCACACGAATGGCTCAGTTGGTGAAGCATATGACTCTTGATCTTGGGGTTGTTAAATTCGAGTCCCACATTGGGTGTAGAGATTACTTAAAGTTGTTAAAAATTTTTTAAATTTCTGGTCACTACACACTAAAGATTTCACAGTCTATTAGGTTACAAATTGTACAATATTGTCATTTTTAATCTGGTATCTATTGAACACTTGCTAGGCACTAGTATTTTATATCTAATTATCTGAAGTAAGTAACAGTCTCTATATTTGTGTGGAAATTGAGACTGAAAGAGGTTAAACAATTTAATCTCCTTGGATGGTCTTTTCACAGGAGGAGCACGAAGAGAATTCAGACTGGTTTGAGGGATGAATAAGAGGAGAATGGGGATGTGAACTAGTGATTTTCAAAAAATCCTTTTATTTATTTCTGAGAGAAAGAGAGACAGCGTGAGCAGGGGAGGGTCAGAGAGACACACAGAATCCAAAACAAGCTCCAGGCTCTGACCTATCTGTCAGCACAGAGCCCTACAGGGGGCTCAAACCCACAAACCGTGAGATCATGACCTGAGCCAAAGTCAGACACTTAACCGACTGAGCTACCCAGACACCCCAGTGAACGAAGTTATTTTTAAGATCTCTTCCAACTCAAGGGGCACCTGGGTTACTCTGAGTCCCATGCTCTACCAACTGTGCCACCGAGGTGTCCTACAAAAAAGATGTATTTCATCAACTCTGGTGACTTTTTCACATTTTAATATCTCTGATGTTGCAGTGTCTTAAGATCAGTAATGCTCTGGGGCGCCTGGATGGCTCAGTCAGTTAAGCGTCTGACTTCGGCTCAGGTCATGATCTCACGGTTCATGGGGGGGTTTGAGCCCCGGATCGGGCTCTGTGCTGACTGCCAGCTCAGAGCCTGGAGTCTGTCTTCAGATTCTGTGTCTACCTCTTTCTCTGACCCTCCCCTGCTCATGCTGTCTCTCTCTCTCTCTCAGAAATAAACATTAAAAGAAAACTTTTTTAAAAGATCAGTAATGATCTTTATTTTTTAGTGGTACATATAATGATGTCTTACAATTACTGGTGTTTAGATTCGATGAAACATGTTGTGTAGTTCCTATACTTCAAGTCAAAAAAGAACACTCCTTCCTAAGTGAAGTAATTAGTCTCCTCTGACTGACTTACTTTGATTTACCCTTTTCTACTAAACTGTTTTTTAGTTTAGAAGGAAGAAGAGGAGAAACAAAAGCAAAGAAAAAACAATACTGTGTTTCAAGTACATTAGGTCCTTTTATTTAGATTATTGCCAAGTAAATGAGCTTCAAGAAATTCGAAGACCTAGGTATTTAAAGAAAAACCAATTTTCTTTGGAAATTGACTCACAGAATTTTGGAAGTACAAGGATCTCAGGAGTCACCTAACTCAAGTTTTCTCAACATGGAACTCTTCTTTTTGGACTCTTTTACACTGGCTATCTGCAAAGCAGATCATCTCTTCAATAATTTTATGGGTAAAATACTGAATGGAATTGGGTCCAGCCAAGATTCTATAGTATATTAGAGACATCCCTCCAGGTTGATGGAGACAGCTCCATCAATCAAGCCTTTTTTGGTATGACTGTTCAATTAATTATGGATCATCCCAACTATTGGAACACTTTCCTGCTTTGGGATAAAGTTCATTTTCCTTATGGTGGCACTCGAAAGACAGAGTTTTTCAGTCTGACTTCTTAGCACTGGTTTGGATTCCTGCATTATCTATCCCACCATAGTGCCTCTGTTTCAGTCTGTTGGAACTGCTGTTTCCCAAATCCTCCATGCTATTCATGGGCCTTCTCTTCCACTGTTCCTTCAGTCTGAAATCCCTTTATTCTCTTTATGTAGTACCTCCTATGGATCCTTTAAGTCTCACTTCCAGTGTTCCCTCGCTAAGAAATCTTTCCCTGACAAACCCCCTATCAAAGTATCCCTCTTCAATGTTCTCAAGGCTCCCTTTACTTCTTACATCATAGCACTTCACATATTGTACTACATTGTTAAAGCTTGGTCTCTCCTACCAGAAAGTAAGTACTCGAGGGCAGGAACTACAGTATGGTACTTAATACTAGTTTGTTGAATAAACTGAGACTTCAAGAGGTTCTATATTTTGTCTGAAGTCACCAGCTAAAATGTGGCAAATCTAAGAGCACAAGAATCCTAATCTAGTGATTAACTGTTTCTACTGTGAAAATAGCCTCAAGTAATTAGATTGTACAACCTGATTTGAATTTTTGCAGAACTCAGAATTCAACTAAGTACTATAGTTTGAGGTATTTATCACAAAAAGTCTGTTCAAATATTTCAGTGTCCTACTAATGTGCTAGATGTTCTGCTGGATTCTAGATGCATCAGTAAGCAAAACAGACCCAATTTCTGCCATTTATGAGGTCATTTAGTAGGATCAAGTATTCATACAAACTGTGAAAAACACTGTGAAGACACCCTATATTATTGCAATAAAAGTATATTACTGGGGGGGGGCACCTGGGTGACTCAGTCAGTTAACTGACTCTTGATTTCAGTTCCAGTCATAACCTCATGGTTCGTGAGTTCGACCTCCCACATCTGGCTCTGTGCTTTCAGTGCTGAGCTTTGTCTCTCTCTTTGCCCCTCCCCTACTTGCGTTTTCGCTCTCTCAGGATAATAAATAAACTTTAAAAAAAGTATATTACTAGGGGACCTGGTCTGAGACAAGGGTGTATACGGAAAGTGTGAGGGTGTGGAGGAGCCTGAAGGCAAAAATTACCATGGGGCTTTCAAAGAACTCAAATGCCCTAAGAGGCAAGGAGGAAAACACATTCTGAGGCTTGTGGAGAAGGCAGGGGACAGCCATGTTAAGATTTTTGTATTTAGAGCAAGCAGCAGCCATAAAGGGTTTCTGACTACCAAGAAACAAAAAAAAAAATCACAGGTAATATAAACTGTGAGACAGAATAACTTAAGAAGGTAGAAGTTCCAACAACATACATCTATACACCTCCTTTTAAAGGATTATTTTAAAACTTTTGCTGGCAAAAACTATTTCAAAATGGAACTATTTCAAAATTTTGGGGTTTGTCCTTACTCAGCTTAAGTTTGGACAAAAATATTTTAAATGGCTGCTCATACAAAATATTTTTAATGGAGTGTTCATATCTGAACACTTTGTTTCAAAGACATGTGATCAAAAAAAGTAGGATTGAGCTAAGCTTTAAATATCTATAGGTAGCTTTGGACTAGAAAACGGATACCAACTGATGAGCCTAAAAGGAATACGTATGTACATATACAATCTTCCTGTTTATTAATCACTAATATGGTTAGAATCTTTTTTTTAAATAAAATACTTCAGATGGAGATATTAAAAGTACAATTAATTTCTGGGTTACCCCTTTGCACTTAAGACAAAAAAAACCACTAATTTTTAAGTTTAAAATGGAAATATTTTTAACAGAATGAGACACCACAATGAAGGCTTCATGAATAATTTATTCCATTTGAAGTTTTGTTTTTTGTTTTTTTTTTTTTAAAAAGTATAAACCTTTTCATTTCCTCAATCACAATTTGTACAACTCAGTGTTATGGCATTCGGCAGCAATAGTGTTTGTTCCTTATTCTTTTTTTTTTGTCACATAAAAAAAAAAAAAAAAAAAGCAATTGGACCATATTAAGTGTCACTGCTAAACAACTTTAAAACGCCCCTTCATAAAGTGACCAAGCTATTTTGAGAGAGTTGATGCTGACATGTCCAGTAATGACGTTACAATTTGTAGTTTAAAATCAGTAACTTTAAGGTCCACAAATCCAGTTTACTTTGAAAACTAAAACTATTTTAAAACTTCATGAATACATCAACCTGAGGAGTATTTTAGGTCCCAAATCCAGTTTTTTAATTAATACTCCACAAAAGAGAAAACATATATATGAAAATTTAAACCACAGTTCTGGGCCCATTAAAACGCCAAGAAAAACTGAAAGGTTAAGATTTCCAGCTGATTGGATGGGGGAAGGGGGTGAGGGACCAAAAAAAATGTATGTCAAAAACATTTTTCTTTAATTTAGACAAACTAAAATCATATGAGAAAACCCAGACTAAAACATTGCTCATGCAACATTAAATGTATTAATAGACTGGTATGCGATGCCATAGTGGATGAGTAGCAAATTATATGATGCAACAGCATTTAAAAACTTCCTTTTAATGTATTCAATTTGAACATTTTAAATAATGCAACATAGTATTTTGATATTACAGTATTAACATAGTGCTTGATTAAAGATCTGCAAATCTTTGTAGTAACACATTAAGTTAAAAAATTACCTCAGAAGGTAAATATGAAGACGAAAGGAGAATATTTTAATACAGTAATCTGTGCCATACTGACAATTGAGTACGAATACAGCTGAGGATAGTTGACTAAGTAGTAAGAGCTTAATTTTAGTGGTTTAAGAAAAGTTTAGAAAGATTTAAAAATTACAGCTACTTTAAAATTTAAGGATTACATATAAGTACACTTGGTGGCCTTCTGGCCAAACAATAAGGTGTACAGAAATTTATTCATACAGTGTTAATTCACAGTCCTGATAACTGAATGGCTTGCATAAGAAAGTATGGCTAGATGTTTCTTACTGGCTGGAAGCAGACATTATATAACTAATCTTTTTAAATGCCAAAATACTGTACTTCCACCCTGCTTTGTAATGGATAACTGCACAAAAAACAGACATTAGCACTGTAACAAAGAAGTCAAGGTGTTGGTGATCAACTGGTATAAAGTATATATTATTTTGCTTACCATTTAAACAAACAAACAAACAAAAAAAAAACTACCCATACTTGTCTGTGACAGTACATTAGTAAGTCAGATCCATCATCCTGCATAAAAGGCTTAACTTTTTTTCTGAAGTCTCTTGACCTTTTCTAATGGCTATTTAATAATTTTCTATTTAAGTGTGAACTTATATATGAAGGGAAAAAAAAAATCTTATCAGTAAATCTTATATATTTGGGAACTACTTCCTGTTCCCAGATAAAAAGGAATTGTATGCTGGGTTACTTCCTTTATGGCTCCATATAAAAGAAACTGTCAGGGAAAAATTTTCTTAAAATCTATCTTCAAACTGAGGTGTGTTTACTACAAGCTATGAATATTAAACAACTGAGAATACAGCTTTTATTTTTAAAAGTCACTACTGAGCTAAGATTATAAAAAAAGGATACTTTTTATAGAAACTCCAAATAAGCATCTTTTTTCCCTCAAATTTCAGACAAGTTTTTAAAGTATAGAACAAAACATGCCAACATAATCTGTACTGTGCTAGCATAATTTAAAAATGAATGCAGAGATGTGATCTTTAAATTTTAATTTCAAAAATGATGACCCTTGGAATTGCATTATAATTTTGAAGAAGTGATTGAAAACCTTTGTCACCAGTTGTGTGTTCTTTATAGAAAAAACAAGACTTGCTAATGTTTTAATATACACAATCGAAGAAGTTATATTGTTCATAAGAAAGTGATATTTAAGCTAAGCATATAGTATTTACAAAACAAGTTTCAGTCAAAACAAAACAAAACACACTGAATTACAGTTTTGTAAATACAACTGATTTTGTCCTTGTGGAGAATTAGTGAACATACAAATTTGGAATTTTACTAGACTGCTTCCAAGAAAGATTAGGTAGACTTGGTGACTGTGAATTCAAGTCAGCAACACAGGCAGGAAGCTAACTTGGACTCTCTTGTGAGCAGCACTGTAGAAACAACTTTTTAAAGGGGGAAAGCCTGCATAAAAGCATTTATCTTGGCATGTGCAAACAAGAAGGGGGAAAGCTGTATTGAAGGAAGGGGTGAATTAAAGTCCCTAAAATTCAAGTCCCTTCTTTAGGGAGGTGAGATCCTCCTTGGCATATGCCCTGCCTTAATCTGAGCTGTGTTATAGAAAAGTACAGACTCTGGTGTTTGGGACTGCCATCTCCAAACCAAGAAAATTAAATAAATAAAAAAGGCAAAAGGAAACAGGTTAAGTTTAGAAAATGGTTCTTTAACTAGTGGAATAGAGTCTGAATACCAGAATTCACTGAGAATCTATTTACACCACAGTTTGATTGCACACACACACCCATACATATGCATACTCTCACACACATTCCCAATCTTTAATTTAAAAAACAAAAAAAGTCAAACAATCAGAGTGACTGTTCTTAAAATAATTTGTAAAATGCCTAGAGCTGGGCTAAATTTCAACCTTATAGCAGATCCTGAAGATAATTTTCATAATTAATATTCCCATGCCTAGATGTGCCACTGTAAAACTGAAAAAAAACATTTAAGCATGTAACATTAAACACCAAAATTAGTTTAAGCATTCAGTAGCAAATGTTTTTCTTGTAAAACTAAGTTTCTTTCACTGGAAATGGCCTGAAATATTAGTCATAGCCCTAAACCATAGTACAAAATATAACTGAAGAATTCTCATTTTATTCTAAGTTAAACCACCCAACAATATCACTTGTATATTGCCATCATGTTATTCTGTAAAGGTGTGATATATAAAATGCTGTAAGATCCGGTACCTTTTCAATTTATAAACACAGTGAACTTCATTACTGTACATGTACTCTGCAACTACAGCTTAGCTGTAAATCCTCCACACACAATGGTATGGACATTATTTCCCCTCTATCCCCATTAAACTGTACATCGAGACAATACAAATTTACTGTCCCACCCACCCCCTTACAAAAAAATAATACTCTAAAAGCAACCCTACTGCAACTTTTTAATTAAGACGATTACATATATTTTAGACCAATTGCTTTAAAGCAAGAAGGCAGTATAAACCTTCTAGGAAAATTTTTATAAAAGAGGTTAAGAAATATAAGACAATTTATACATTTAAAAACTTACAATAAATAAGAGATGCAGGCATTTTTGAATACTAGATACTATAATCCAATACATGAACATCTTGATGTTCTGAAGCCATATGTTGAAATTCATTGTTCCTCATGTTTCCTCTCCATGCTTTTAATATTCATTTAACATGACTGGGTACTATGGCTCATTACTTTTCACAAATACTGTGACTGGAAAAAAAAAAGGTTAATTTTGCTACGAAAATGTTATAATACGTTTTGTATGATCAGTCATCATCCTAAAGAGTTCAGTACAGTCAATGAAAAATAGCAGGGTTATAGCCCCTCCCCCCAAGTCAAAACAATATTTGTTGAAGTAATAAGAATTAGACCCCATCACAGATGACTTTCACTGAGAAGATAATTATAACTTAATCTTGCAGTGAAATATCTTTTTTCCTTGTTCTCTTCTTCCACAGTTCCATCCAATGAAGATCACAGCATATTCATGATAAAGTTATATAACTGATTCAGCACCACAAAATGAATTGGGAGACATGAGCGTCTGTCCTGGATTGCAGGGTCACAGGTTAGCCAGGAGAGTGCATTGTACTGTTCCAAAACAAACCTGAAAAGTAAATAAACTATTTAAGTCCCATATGTACTTACACTGTAGATTTTTGGAAAAAGATTCCACCTACAGCATCTAAGATTTAAAGCCACTCTTAAAAATGATAGGAGGTATGGAATAGAGTCCTTGAGGAAATTAAAGAATAATTTTCAAAAAAAAGTATCCTCAAAAGCAGATTACACATGCTAGAAAGAAAAGCACTCATTCTGAATGATGTAATTCATCTAGAAATCCAAGGGTACACAGCTATAAATTATTGACAAATATGAGAAAAATACATAAGGATCATTATATACTCTTTCAAAGTTGCAATGAAGAACCCTTAATGGTATAAAGAGCTATACCTGAGGACATCTGAAGTCTGATTTGAGTCAAGTGGGTGGGAGTGTTTACTGTGAAGCAGCTCGTCAGATTGCACTGAAGGCACGTGGAGGTGCAAAGAGGCCTAAAAAAACAGGTAATGAGTCAGCCAAATGAAAAAGTTCTGTAGGTTTTACCTTATTTTCCAAGGTCTCGTCCTTGATGAAATACATTTTAGACCTATATAATGAATGGGCACCACTATAAAATGTTTGTTCTTCTTGCTTAAGTGCATAACTTATATTCAATCTTAATTTTCCTAGGTTCTATTGTTTTTGAGACCACATAATCTTTAACAAGTTTTTTAATAGTTACTTTAAAAGTTACTTAAAATTACCTATTTTCTGGGTGCCTGGGTGGCTCAGTCAGCTAAGTGACCAACTCTTGATTTCAGCTCAGGTCATGATGTCACAGTTCATGGGATCAAAACCCAAGTCAGGCTCTACACTGACGGTGCAGAGCCTGCTTGGGATTCTTTCTCTCCCTCTTTGCTGCCCCTCCCCTGATTGTTTTCTCTCTCTCCCTCAAAACAAATAAATAAACATTTAAAAAAATAAAGTAAAAAGTAAAAAAAGAAGTTTTCTATTTTCTGCATGTAACATGCCTAGATGTATCAAGTAAATGTTTAAGGAAGCACTAAACTGATAAACCTGAACAGTCTGTCTACAGGTTACACAGAACTTAGACTATGCAAATACACCTAAGTCTAGCACTGAAAAAGTTAACAGGAGTCAGCATATGCAAATATACTACATACAAAGCTACAAATTTTATTTTTTTTTAATTTTTTTATTTTTTTAAATTTTACTCATTCTATGTTTTCTTTTTTTCTTTTTTTTCTAGGAGAGAGAGAGAGAGAGACAGCGTGAGCAGGGGAGGGTCAGAGAGAGGGGGAGTCACAGACTGAAACAGGCTCCAGGCTCTGAGCTGGCAGTCAGCACAGAGCCCGACGCGGGGCTCGAACCCACGAACCGCGAGATCATGACCTAAGCGAAAGTCGGACGCTTAACCGACTAAGCCACCCAGGCGCCCCACAAAGCTACAAATTTTAAACAAAACTACCTATGGTGGAATTGTAAGCACTCTCATACAGTACACAGAATGCCTTCCTTTGCCCATGCAATTTCATAATGGAGGCTTAGTAACAACTGCCACACCCATTTTGGTAAGACAATGAAGAGAGGAAGAAAGGAATGTGGTACTCTCCTTCACACTTCAATTAAAGAAAGTGAATCATTTTGTTTACTGAATTAATATATAGAGTGTTAAAAAAAACTATGAGAGATGGTGGTATTGACTGCAGAATATTAGGAGACCCCATTCTGTATAATGTAAAAGGTACTATTTTGAATTTAGGTGATCTCTACACTGGAATATATGTTATAAACTCTTGTGTTATATATTCAAGAATATTACCAAAGAAATGTACTTTTTAACTGCCTGTAAACTCTTGATTTATAAGTTATAAACAAGTCCCATATAACAGATCACAACAGATTAAATGAAAATAGTCAGTACCAAAAATTACCATTTAATTTCTAAGATAAAAAAATTTTGTAATCATCTAGGGAACAATCTATTATTTTTTCAAACAAAGAGAAACACATCAGGTGGTTTTATTGCCTATGGTACAGGAAATAAAATGGAATGTATGAAAACAAAAGGTGAACAAAATTATGGTAAATTATGCCTTACCTGGTAATTCAGACCAGAAGTCCTAATCTTGTTACACTGTATCTGAGGGTGAATGCCCACTTTACACTATCCTCTCTGCAAATAAATATTGAGTAGAAAAGAATCTGGATAGTCCCTTGGACTTTTTGTAAAGTGGTGTTTCCTAAAAAAATGTTCCGTGAAACACTAAGGTCATGAACTATTAACTGGTGTTACACAATTGCTTTCTTGTGTATTAAAGTAAGTTTGGGAAATAGTAGGTATACAATGCTACTTGCTGCTATTTTTCAGAGACTTTAATGTGCATACATGTATTATAACAACAAAAGGGGGCAGAAAGCATGTGCAACATTTCCCAAAGGACCAAAAAACTCTTTGTTTTATAGAAACACCAAGGACTACTATTTTGCAGAAACACACTTGGGAATATGTTCTTGTAATGAGATCTGTATAGACCACTGTACATATATTGGAAAGAGAAGAAAAGTCATATGATAAAACTTAATTACCTCGGCTGACACTCCCTAAATATATTATTTCATTAACAGTCAATTCAGATCAACAGCTGTTGTATTCTTTTATGTGCTACAGAAGTTCATTGCTTAATCTCAAATGTCACTGACTCAATAATATGTTGGCCAAGAGAATCAAGATTTACTAGCAACAGGCTTAAAAGATAGCAAGCCTATTGGTTCAAGTACCCACTAAAGCACAGTATCCAGCTTTTACCCTACAAGGAAAAATCAACTGGCAAGAAGTTAGGCTAGTATGACTTCTGGAATAAAATTGTCAACTTCTGGTGGGTATATGTAAGAATAAATGAATTAGATCTGAATTTCCTATTTTGGAATAGTGGTAAGCAGTAGCAACAAACTTTGGATGGATAGGGCTTTCAAATCTCATTTTACCATTTTATGATGTATCTTAACCTTGTTATGCCACTTGCTAATGAACTTGTTTTGATTAAGTAAGTCATTATGGATCTGAGAATCTTAGTACTTGAAACCACTTAGTAGCTCTAATGCAGCAATTTACACAAAGCTAGAAAAAAAATTTTAAGGAGGTAGTAAATGGATCTAAATATCAAATATTCTTACAAAACTATGAATCCTTTAATCCCTCAAATACTGAGGCATAATAGAAATACAGTATGATGTAACTCAAAGAATAACTACATAATCATGAAAGGATCCAGACTGTAATCCTAGTCTACTTCCAATTTATGACTACGGACAAATGAGTTTTTCTGAACTTTAATATGCTCACCTAGAAAATGAAAAGGTTATTAGATTAAAAGTAATATAAGTTTTCACCCAGCTCTAAACTTCTGTATGTGCAGCTGAAAATAGTAAGAGCAAGGGTCCCAGAAATATGATTTAAGATTAATTAAAACTTCAAACAATATCAATTTAAAAAGTAAAGCTGTTTCATAATTAGATAACTTCTTTGTGATCTTACACTGCAGTGCATTTAAGACCTTAGAAACTTCTATGTTTCTTAAGAATTAAGCCGTCGATTAGCATTATTTAGGAACTGGCATAAAAATGGAAATACCTTAAGAAAAAGGGGACACTGATATTGTGCTTGAGGACATGCTGACCAGAACCAGTCAGGTAACGGACCCGCTTTGGCAGTTGATACAAAGTAACCAAGGGCCAATGGTTGCTGAAGGATATTAGTTACTTCATCATGAGATTCTGTTGACAGTAGCCGATCAGTACCCTGACCCTTTAAGAGAGAAAAATTAAAAGTGTGTTAGTTCATTTGATATACTTGGGCACTAAATATACAGAATGGCAATCAGTCTCATTGTCTTATGATGTCAATTTAGAAAAATACTGAAGGATACTGAAAAAAAAGTCAATTGCTATGTACTTGTAAGAAGATCATAATATTAGTACTAAAAGAATGAGTTTTATTTCAAGAGTTGCATAAGGAAATTAATATGCCAACTGTTTAACAAGTTTGTATTATGCTGAGTCCATGTTCAGTTTGTGTGTATAAGCCTTTCCAGCCAGCTGAAAAAATATAAAATAGTCAATGAAATTCCTAACTTACTTCCTAACTAACACTCCCTCATCTAATTCCTGACCACCACATCTCAATCTAAAAGCTAATTTAAATTAAGCTTTGTTCATCTAACATTATCTATAAACTGTAGTTATATGTATTTTGTAAAGCATTATAGCAACGTCAAGGGACAACTAAGTGATGCTCATATCCTTTAGATTAGTTCATGTATTTCTCAGTATTTACATTAAGGAAATTGTTTAAAAAAATATAATGCAGGGAAGTATTCATTGCCAACATTATCCATGACAGACAAAAAAAAGGAGGGACACCTGGGTGGCTCAATCAGTTAAGTATCCAGATCTTGATTTCAGCCCCAGGTCATGATCTCATTGTTCACAGGATTGAGCCCCATGTTGGGTTCTGGCCTAACGGTGCAGAGCCTGCTTGGGATTCTTGGGATTCTCTCTCCCCTTCTCTCTGCCCCTCCCCTGCTCGCTCTCCTGCACGTACTTGCTCTCTCTCAAAATAAACTTTAAAAAGTTTCATCACAAAAAAGAAAAAAAACTTAAATTGTCCAACATTTGGGAATGACATAACAAATTATGGGAAAACAATGTTTTTTAATGCAGAACCTTCACAGTTCTTTTTTTTATGTTTTTATTTATTTTTGAGAGAGAGACAGAGTGTGAGCAGAGGAGGGGCAGAGAGAGAGAGAGAGAGAGACAGAGAGACAGAGAGACAGAGAGAGTGAGAGAGGGAAACACAGAATTTGAAGCAGGCTCCAGGCTCTGAGTTGTCAACACAGAGCCCAACACACGGCCCGAATCTACAAACCATGAAATCATGACCTGAGCCGGAGTCAGATGCTTAACTGACTGAGCCACCCAGGCACCCCAGGAAAACAATGTTAAAAAGCTGATTATACTTATTTATACATATTGGAAGCTGTAATATAAATACATGTGAAAGGAAGGGAATTTGATAAAAGTAAATATGGTTTTACTAAAATGATGAGATTTACTGGTGCTCTTCTGTGTGTGTGTGTAGTGTGTATATATATTTTTAATACTCTCACTTTTTTCCGAGATTTTATTTTTAATTAATCTCTGCACCCAATGTGGGGCTCAAACTTACAACCCCAAGATCAAAAGTTGCATGCTCTACCAACTGAAGCAGTTAGGTGCCCCAATAATCTTACTTCTTTCCAACTAAAAAAAAGGAAAGGATGCATGGTAAGACGGAGCAAAGATCCTTCCTTATTTTAAAAAGTCAAGCTCTAGGGACACCTGGGTGGCTCAGTCACTTAAGCGTCTGACTTTGGCTCAGATCATGATCTCACGGTTCACAGGTTTGAGCCCCACGTTTGGCTCTGTGCTAAAAGCTCAGAGCCTGAAGCCTGCTTCAGATTCTGTCTCTGTCTGTCTGTCTGTCTGTCTCTCCCTCTCCCCAGCTCATGTTCTGTCTCTGTCTCTCAATAATGAATATTAAAATTTTTTTTAAAAAAGTCAAGCTCTAAAGAATAAACAATAGGCAAATTCTAAACATATGCATACTATTATAATCAAATAACTATTATATATAATTTCACTCAGATAAAGATGTTACTCAAATGAAGCCCAATTAGTTTTCTGTTCAAACAGAAGTTTTAGCTGCTTCTAAACACTAAAAATTAGGATGGAGGAAAGAAGAAAGGTGATCAGTGTTTTTTCTATTCTTATGAGAAAATTAATATTTCTATTATGTTCCTCCTCACAGCCCTGATACGAATGGCAGCTTAGAGCATATAGTATAATCCTCAAATAATCTGGTCTAGCTATACCTGATTAGAAGCTATGGTGAAGTGGAAGAAGGACTAAAGCCAAGAAAACATGAAGTCATGGGCAGCAGAGCCTTAGAGATTCTCTTTATTATCATCAATAGTCAAACTATGGGAAGAGCCCAAATATCCATCGACTGATGAATGAATAAAGAAGATGTGGTATATATATATACATATATATATATATGTATATATATATATATATACAATGAAATATTACTTGACAATCAAAAAGAATGAAATATTGCCATTTGCAACAACATGGATGNCTGTTTCTCTCTCTCTCTCGGCCCCTCCCCTGCCCACATTCTGTCTCAAAAATAAACATTAAACAAAAAGAACAAACAAAACAGATGAACATATGGGAGGGGAGAAAAAAAGAGAAAAGGGAAACAAACCATAACAGACTCTTAACAACAGAGAACAAACTGAGGGCTGATGGGAGGGAGGTGAGTGGCATATGAACTAGATGGTTAATGGGTACACTTGTTATGATGAGCACTATGTGTTGTATGTAAGTGATGAACCACTGAATTCTACTTCTGAAACCAATATTGCACTGTATGTTAACTAGAATTTAAATAAATAAAAATTTGAAGAAAAAAATATGCAATTCAAGTATTAACATCTGTAAGACAAAAGTGCATGCAAGTACTATAATTCTCACTTCTTGCTAATTCCCAAGGAAAAAATAGTGCTCTATTTCATGTATTAATCCATTACTAAATTAATGAATGACATTTAGATTAAGCTTTTATAACAGGGTTACCTTGCCAGCATCACCTCCATGGGGGTAATGAGATCCTGGAGAATGTACAGGAGACCCCGTTGGAGATGCAGGAAGAATATTGATGATATCAGGGTCAAGATCATCTCCTGTGTCTAACAAATCAAAGATACCCATTCCATCCGCTCCATCTATACAGAAGAAAGAAAAACAAATAAATATTCCAGTTTTCACATCCCGTGGTCACTTACAGAAGAGGATTAAAATAATGAATTTTAATCAAAATGGGTTTATTTTAATTAACACCTACTGAATGCCTACCATGTGACAGGTATTATTCCAGGAGCCATATAAACAACTATACATTATAAACAAGCATGTGGTGGTCTGAATAATGCCCTCCCCAAAGACGTCCACATCCTAATCCCAGGAATGTGTGAGTATGTTACCATAAAGAACTTTGCAGATGTGATCAAGCTAAGGATCTTGAGATGGGGAGATTATTCTGGATTATCCAGGTGGGTCCAATGTAATCACATGGGTCCTAATAAGAGGGAGGCAGTAGGGTTAGAGTCAATGAAGGAGGTAAGATGATGCTACACTGCTGCTGCTCAAGACTGAAGACGGGGCCATGAGCAAGAAGTGCAGGTGGTTTCTAGATGTCGGCAAAGGCAAAGAAACAGATTCTCTCTTAGAGCCTCCAATCAGAATCAATCCTGCACACACTCTGACTTTAGCCCAGTTAAGACTAATTTCAGACTTCTGACCTCCAGAACTGTAAGAAAATAAATGTGTATTGTTTAAAGCTACTAAGCACGTGTTAATTTGTTACAACAGCAAGAGCAAACTAATAAAAAACAGCATGCTTGAAAATGTATTTAAAATGAGACTATGTACAATTAATACTCTAATTCTTTATTAACTAAAATATTCAAGTTATTGTATAACACATTAAAAGAAGAGAATAATAAATACTCCCTACTTGTAACTTTAGAGATGTGCCTTTTCTAAGGTAACTCAGAGCAACAATGGAATATCATTTATTTTCTCTTCTACTAAAATGTAATCTATTAAGTTCATCTACAAAAGTTATATCCCTACTATGGCAGTTTGTATAAATTACTGTATTATTTTGGCAAATCAACTTATAAAGGAATATAAAATGAGCCACAAAGTCTATGGTCTACGTACAGGTAAATAGCACAGGCAAAACATTTTATAATAAATACTGCCTTTTAAAATAAGTAAATATTTGTGAGATAATTCATAGCACTAGTTCCAGTATCAATAAGGTAGAAGAAGGGTTGTATTAGTTTCATACTGCCACTGTAACCAATTACCACAAACTTATTTTTTTAATGTATTATTTATTTTTGAGAGACCGCAAGAAGGGGAGGCACAAAGAGGGGAACAGAGGATTTGTAGTGGGCTCGCACTCGCAGCTGCAAACCCAATGCGAGGCTTGAACTCATGAAGCTCAAGATCATGACCTGAGCCGAAGTCGGATGCCTAACTGACCCATCCAAGTGCCCCACCACAAACTTAATGACTTAAAATAAAAACACATCTTAAATCTCTATAGTTCTGGGGGCCAGAAATTTAAAATCAGTTTTACTGGGCTGAAATCAAAGTACTGGTTATTAAGCCAAAATCAAGGTACCAGGAGGGCTATGCTCTTTCTGAAGGCTCTAGGGGAAATGGTTTTCTGGTCTTTTCCAGCATCTAGAACTATACTCCGTGCATTCCTTGGGTTGTGGCCCCTTACTTCATCTTCAAGGTCAGCAGCATAGCATCATTTTTCTCTGACTTTGCTTCACTCTGTTTCCATCCCATAGCCTTGTTCTCTATTGTGTATAAGCAAACTTCCTTCTGCCTCCTTCTTGTAAAGATACAGGTGATTGCATTTAGGGCCCACCTGCATAACCCAAGATAACTTCTCCATCTCAAGATCTTTAATCTAATCAACACGTGCAAAGTCTTTTGTGGTCATATAAAGTAACACTCACAGGTTTCATAAACATTTAATTAAAGGACACAGGTCTGGGGAGGAACTCTTCAGCTGAATCAGCCACAATCATCAAGACTTACTTTATATTTGCAGCCCTTTAAAGAATAATTCACCTACCATTGTTGGGATTAAAAGCTAAATCCAAATTTTCAGTGGTATAAGTAGCTGAAGCTACTTGCACAGAAGCAGAAGTAGGGAACACAAGTATATGAGTACATGACGTGTCCTGTGGGGTATTTAGCTGAGATGTCTGCATGTTTAGAGTAGTGCTTCTTCCAAATACAGAACCAGTTGACACAGAATCTGAAAGAGAATTTTTTTTCTTTCAGTAACAGAAGAATCAATCTTACATGATACTTAGAAACACAAGTGCATGAAGAATTAAACTGAACATAAACTAAGGATAGCTAACCTGGCATAATAACAAAAGAGCCTTGGGGTTCCATTGCTACCAAGCAAGCACTGAGAATGCTGGGAGAGTCTGCAGCAGATATACCACACATTCTACACATGTCCTTGAGCCTTTTACTTAGAGACTGCAAGTTTCGACGACTCAGCAAACTGCTCCAATCTGTGGGTATCAATAGTAAAAAAAATAATATCCAAGGTAACAGCATTGTTATCACTCTGCAGAATCAAAGTTAAAACATAATGGGTTTTAAATTAGTGCATCCCTCAAATAGGAATTTGCTGATGTTACTCAACATCATACATTTTAATGTATGTCAACATCAATTCATCTGAACAGATGAGCTGCAATAATAGGCAAAAAGTGGAAAAAACAGAAGACAACAGAAAAAGATAATAGGAATAACACTACCATTAAAGCCAAAATAAAGTAAAATGTCCTTTAAAATTGGAATTAGGCCAATTGTGAACTAGACATATGTGATTCCTCTTTGAAAACACAACAACTAGTTTTTATAACCTCTGCATTTTATTCAGTACATTACCTAGGTGTAGTCTGAACAGTTTATGAATCAAAAGCATAATTTTACCTTTCAATTCTCCATGACCAATCCTTCCTAAGCGGCCAATTACAACTCTCCACGGTAATGAACTCATTTGTACAAGTCCTAAGCACCACTCCCAAAGTTTCTGTAGACCAAACCTTCTGGCAGATCCTTTTTTCCGACGAGCCCTATTATACAGAATACAGGAGACAATTAAGTATTTCTAAAATTCATATGACAACATTCTAAAAGAGCTCAAATCTGTGCAAAACTGGTCTGTTAATTTTAATACTTAACACTTTTTACAGAAGTCCTAAGCAAAAATATACATAAAAACATAGGTTTGGCAAAAATATTTAACTTAAAATGAAAAACTGTCCATGAACCATCAAAATTCATTGGAAGCACGGCTCTACACCAGAGACTGACAAACTTTTTCCTTTAAAGGGCCAGTGTGTTAAGCTTTGCAGCCTAGGCCATCAAGATTCTGTTGCAACAATAACTCTGCTGCTGCAGCATGAAAGCAGCCCCAGATAATACTGAAGCAAATAGGTGTGACCAGATTTGGCCCAAAGGCTGTGGTTTGCTAGCCCTTGCTCCATACTTAAGTTGAAGAATATCAAACAAAATACTATACTCCTCAGAACAAACAATGCTGTTGGGTTTTCTCCATATGTGTCCTTTATTAGGCAAGTACATAATGTAAGTACTCTCTGGCTGAGCAATGGTAGCTATGATTGACTGAGTACTTAATACATAGCAAGCATTATGCTAGTCAATTTACATGTAACACCTCATTTCAGCCCAACAACTCTATGAGGCAGATATAATTATTTTCCCAACTTTACGGAGAAGCTGAAGCTCAGGGGGCTAAAGTAATGTTTTCAAGATCACAGAGCCAGTAAGTGGCAGAGTTGGGATCTGAATCCAGGTTTCTAAAATTCGAGAGTTGGACCTTTTAATCAACTCACTTCTACTTTCAGTGAAATGGCAATACTATCTTTGTACTGGAAAAGTGGTATTAAACTTTCTCTATTATTTCTCATCCTTCACAGATAAGCATACTATTTCCAAAGCTCACTAACTTAGCATTTTAAAAAACCAAATTTGCGGGGTGCCTGGGTGGCTTAGTTGGTTAAGTGTTTGATTCTTGATTTCAACTCAGATCATGATCTCACAGTTCATGGGTATGAGCCCTGCACTGGGCTCTGTGCTGACAGCATGGAGCCTGCTTGAGAATCTCTCTCCTTCTCTCTGTCCCTCCCCGATTTGTACACGCTCACTTGTGCACGCTCTCTCTCTCAAAAATAAACAAATTAAAAAAAATAAATTTAATAAAATAAAAAATAAAAATTGTGTCAAGGATATAAGGTATGAAGTATTTCTCTAAGGTTTATTAGAAATAGTCAATAAAACTTTATAATAACATAAAACTAATGTTTCTACATTCTGCTTCTTCAGCATCACTATAACCTAATACTAGTTAAATATTTCTGCATATAATCAATTTCTGAACTTAAAACTGAACATTTATATAATAAAAAAATTAATGAAGGACAGAACCAAATCTCAAAATTGAAAATTATTTCATGGACTAGCTTTGAGGTTCTCTTAGACCATGTTCACTAGCCTTGAACCATGTTACTAGAAATGTCTATTAAGTTATAACTTAATATGAGGCTTACCTGTTGTGATCTATTAGTTACAACCTTCAGAAATAACTAACCATAAGGGGCAGCACTATCAAAAATAGCCAAAGTATGGAAAGAGCCAAATGTCCATCGACAGATGAATGGATAAAGATGGGTATATACATACACAATGGAGTATTACTTAGCAATCAAATAGAATGAAATTTTGCCATTTGCAACTACGTGGATGAACTAGAAGGTAGTCAGAGAAAGAAAAATACCATATGACTTCACTCATATGAGGACTTGAAGATACAGAACAGATGAACATAAGGGAAGGAAACCAAGAATAATATAAAAACAGGGAGGGGAACAAAACATAAAAGACTCTTAAATACGGAGAACAAAACAGAGAGTTACTGGAGGGGATATGGGAGGGAGGATGGGCTAAATGGCGAAATGGGTAAGGGGCATTAAGGAATCCACTCCTGAAATCACTGTTGCACTATATCTAACTCGATGTAAATTTTAAAAATTTTAATTAAAAAAAAAAAGAAAAAATTTTGTCAAGAAGAAAAAGAACTAGCCATGATACCTAATTACTACCAAGAAGAATTCTAAAAATAAGGCCACCATTTTCAGAATATACTCTAACATTTAATTTAAAAGGCAAAATTTTAAGGCAACAATTTTATTTTTTTTTTAATTTTTTTTTATTTAAATTTTTTTTTTAATGTTTTATTTCTAGGAGAGAGAGAGAGANTTCAGACAACAATTTTAAATGAAGTTACCTCAGTTAATTAGGAATTATATTTTAGATGGTACATGAGAAAAATAAATGTCCTAGGATGCTTTACTAGATTTTTTTTTTTTTTAATTGCAGAGGCTCTCTCATTCCATGCTTCAAAAATTTCTAGGCTAAAATCATTGCCTCAAACTTTATTGCATAGAATTTAAGTACCTTACTCTCTTCTATGTAACAAAAATCGATTAAAATTATTATTTTTACCTTTTTTTAAATGTTTTATTTTAGAGACAGAGAGACAGAGGTTGAGCAGGGAGGGCAGAAAGAGAGGGAGAAACAGAATCCTTAGTAGGAACCAGGCTCTCAACTGTCAGCACAAAGTCCAATGTGGGGCTTGAGCTCAAATCCATGAACCGTGAGATCATGACCTGAGCCGAAGTCAGACACTTAACTGACTGAGCCACCCAGGCACCTTTCGAAATTATTTCTAATGCTCTTAATTGTGAAAAAAATTCACTACCAAAAAGAAAAAAAGTGAAAACCACCCACAATCCCAAAACTTAATGTACATAACCTTCCAAACAGTTTTCTATTCATTGATAATGAAAAACAGTATGTGTGTGAGAGTATTTTTAAATGGATGATATAATGATACACTTAAGGAAACAGAAGTACCTATTTGGGACATCAATGTTAATGATACATGTTTCTAAAAGTTCTCCATATAGATCTGTGCAAGATGCAAGAATCCATCTTTGATCATGTGATAAACAGTAGCCCACAAAAAGAACATTGTATTTCTGTCCAGCTTCTCCAAATGTTTCTCCTAGCTCTGTCTGTTTGTCCTTCACTGGAGCCAGAATAAAAGGTGGTGTATAAAGTCGAATGCACTCTGGTCTCTGTAAAATAAAAAATTATGGTACTATTTGGTACTATACATTCAGAAAAATCTTTTATTGAAAATGTAATATATTATCTCTACTCAGTTAAAAGATAATTGTAAAATGAGAAATAAACAGAGGACTGTACTTAGTTTTGTATAAAATCATAAAATGTATAGTCATTCAATAACTTTGGTCATAGAAAACATACTTACATCAGGACTTTTAAGAGCAGTTTCCATGGCTAAACCTGGCCCAAAGCCAGTCAATGTTTTCACATTGGTTGATGTTGGAAGTGGTCTGCGACACTGGGTAAAGGCCGAAAAAGCCAGGGATTTTAAATGCTGGGTATAGATTTGTCTATCTTCGTGTTTCACAGGTTGCAACAGGTACTGACAAGGAACAATCTAAGAATTATAAGCAAATATTACAAAGGTTAAACTTCCAAAAATGAAAAGAACTGTAGGTCTAAATCTCTAAAAACTTCTACTAGAAAATTTAAAACCTAAATAAAACTATGATCTAAAGAATTATATTTTCTTATATAGATTTTTAATAATCAATTTTACTAATAGGTTAAAGTAGAAACTTTAAAATTTCTACATAGCGGTTATATTAATACTGACAATGATTAGTTCTATTATAGTCTATAAAGAAATAATTCAAAATATCTGCAAAAAGTTAATATCATTATTTTCTACTTTTACTTGAAATCTGTCTTATTTAGAACTCTAGTTTATATAGGCCCATGTTCTAGGGGCACTTGGGTGGCTCAGTCAGTTAAGCATCTGACATCAGCTCAGGTCATGACCTCACAGTTCATGAGTTGGAGCCCCGTGCTGACAGCTCAGAGCCTGTAGCCTGCTTCGGATTCTGTACCTCCCTCTCTCTCTCTCAAAAATAAACAAACATTAAAAAAAAATTATATAGGCACTTGCTCAAGTCTTCTGTTTAAGCATATGAATTTAAAAATTAGTTTATAAAAGTAACACAAGAGAAATATTTAATGTACTTAAATGCAATCTTTTTATTCTCTATTATTAGTGTGAAAGGACTATAAAGTTTATCTTTATAAACTCCCTAAGATTTCTATTACAATATCACGTAAAGTAAAATATAATAGAAGCTGGTTTTTAAAAAAATTTGTAAACAGAATAATCTTTTTGAAACTTCTGTCTACATCAAATTGTTTTATATAAATTCAACTTGCAACATTTACCATTCTTACCTGTACAGAAACAGTACTCTTAATATGAGGAGGAAGAGTCTGGACCATTTCCAGAAAGCATCGTAGTAGCCCCAAAGTCCATACATTAGAAGAATTAGTGCTCTCATCTTTATTTTCATAGGTAAAAGGATCAATTATATAAACAACAATTGCAGGTGGATAAGTGATTGCATGTGAATCACCATCTGTTGGGATGCCCACTTTATCCCGATCCATCGTGCTAAAATTTAAGGTAGAAATATAGTTAGGGAAAAAAGTTGTACTGTACCTTTTTTGAGGTAGTATCAAAAGCAGGTTCTTTTTCCCCCCGAGGAGAAAAGAGTAGTTTATTAGGAAACATAACACAGGATTACAGAGAATACATGTTGCGCAACACTCCCATTCTCTTCTGTATGTTCTAGAAAAGGCTCACCACCCCACAGCTGCCACCTGAGTATGCACTGGAAAAGTCACCTAAGATTTTAAGCCATCAATGTGAGCCACCTCCATAACCACCTCCTTCTTTGAATCTCCTAGTAGACAACATGTATATACCTAAAGTTTTTACATTCTGGAACTGCCCCATCATCTAGAACTCCACTTCCCCTAAAGAAAACATTTTCACTAAACTTTTAAAAATTCATTTGTATTTGTTACACCCTTTAAAGCAGAATGTGATTTGAGCACTATATCTCCACTCACAAAACTTGGTGAGTTACTTCCTGAACAGCTTTACAACACACTTAAGTAGGCCTATAATGTGACTACTCTAAACAATGTCCTTCTTTGGAAAATTAGCCCTATGGATAGTTACTCCGATCAAGTTGGTTCAGTTTAACATACTAGTTTCTAGAGATACCTGGCACATATAGTTGGTAACTATAAGGAATAGAAGATTTAAAAAGTAAATTCAGAAGGTGAAAGTGTTTTAACCAATATATTTTCTTTTAAATATTAAGGTATACCTCAGAACACTTCAGTGACAAAAAAAATTTGGTTTTACTAAGGAATCCTCATGATGCCTAAATACTTCATCCTCTCCCTTTTTTCTGGTGGTGGGGGGGGGTGTCAGAGAGCCTCTCTAAAACTTAAGGGACATCGCTTTCTTTCCACTGTGCACATAATTTCATGGTATACAAAGACCATTGCACTAAGAGGTCTTGCATTAAAAATGGGGAAAATATTCCTAAAAACCACAGACTATCAGAAATGTCAGAGAGCTTAGTGCTTTAGTGAGAAATCCAAGAGAAAGATAAATGGGTTGCTAAAGATCACCCTAAAGCACAGCTAGACTAAAAAGAAATCAGGTTTTCAGACTTAGTCAATGTTCTACTACATTTTAGACTATACTAATTCATTTCACACTTCATAATTTTAATGGTGAACAAGCTTTGTTCTTTGATGGTGATGATTTTTAAAACCCCAAATCTTTCTAGATATTCAAGATGAATGGATCAATCTTGGTAATTAAAAGTTCCTTTTACTTACATAAATGAGTCTTTTAACATTGAGCCAAATGCATCTAGGCAGCTGAAAGATATTACCAAATTAAGGCTAACCTAATCTATAAATCAAAAGGGAAGCTCACTCAATACCTCCTTCATAAAAGGAATAGAGAGCTGCCTTCATCATTTTTGCACTATAAATAACTCATATGTTTGGAAAGCACTGTATAAGTACTTAATGAACATTATATCCTACTGCTCCCTTTCTAGAGTAAGGAAACATGCTCAGAAAGATTAGACAACTTTCCTAAAGTCAGACAGCCAGAAAATGGCAGAGCTAAGATTCAAATCTTGATTATGACTCTTAGTAAGTTCTGAACAGACTAGTTCAGTAGGGACTACCAAGTCATTGGGAGTGATTTACAAAGGCAAATCTACTTGACCATTATGTCATAGAAGAGATTCAAACATCACAGGATGGTTGAACTAAATGGTTCTCAAGGTCTTAATTTCCACCCTGAGATTTTAGGATGCCATGATAAAGACTTTATGAAGAGTCTGCATTATAATTTTTTAAATGTTGATTTACTTTTGAGAGAGACAGAGCATAAGCAGGGGAGGGACAGAGAGAGAGGGAGACACAGAATCGAAGCAGGCTCCAGGCTCTGAGTTGTCAGCACAGTCCCGATGCAGGGTTCGAACTCACAGATTGAGATCATGACCTGAGCCACAGTCAGACACTCAACCCACTGAGCCACCCAGGCACCCCTCTAACGTTTATTTTAGAGAGACAGAGAGAGCTTGCATGCAGGTAGGGGAGGGGTAGAGAGAGAGGGAGACAGAAAATCTGAGGCAGTTCCATGCTGATGGAACAAAGCCTGACATGGGGCTCGAACCCACGAACGGTGAGATCATGACCTGAGCTAAAGTTGGACAATCAACTGACTGAGACAACCAGACACCCCTGCATTATACTTTTATAGATAAAATAATCAACACAACAAAAGCTAAAATTTCAAGGATAAGACCAAAAACCTGTGTTCATTCACAATGAACTATCTTATTTAGACAAGAAGAAACATCATATATTTACATTTCTGCAAAGAATAGTATATATAAAGATACCTTTCAGACACATCAGGATGTGGCTGAGTGGGAAGTGAAGATGACTCTCCAGAAACCCCAGCTGCTTGTAGAGCTGATGTCTGTTGCCCTCCTAGCTGGCCATTCTGAACTGTACTCGCTTGTGTAGACATGGATCCTGTAGCACTACTGTTCATACTGCCAAAGGGTGGAAATGAGGGTAGTTTATTTGATGATACTCCACTACTCAAGTTGGAGGATGATGAAGATGAAGTTGAAGTTGTGGTCAAAGTTGAATTAGCTGTGGCAACTGAAGAAGACATGGCAACACCTGAAGTCATTGTCATAGTGCTACTTGCTGCAGATGCTAGGGTGGCAGATGGAGTATTAGCATTTCCAGTATTTGTCATCTGAGGTGGAGTGATCAAAGATTGACTTGTAGGGGCAACTAAATTTGGCTGGGAGAGGAGAGAGCTGTCCAAAGGCTGGGAAGCAAGATAAGGACCTAAAGATAATAAAAACAGGCAGAATATTTAATTTTTTATTTTACTGATTGGTTCTTTTTTTATTCTATGTGAATAATAATCTAGTTGATGCTTTTTTGGTAATTACCCTCCCTTAGTTGCTTGCTCACAGTGCGGCAGATATAAGCTTTTTATTTCCCCCAGAAACTGAAGAAACAAATTTTAAATGGAACTGAAAAAGTAAACCAGCATTTTCATACAAAATAAAAGAAATGGTTCCCATGAAAGTATAACAAAATTATATTTACTAGGCATAATTAATAAAATGAAAATAGTATCTAGCAAATTGTCATCAAACCATTCAAAGGGTTCCTAATATTGACTAAACTGGAAGCTAACTATATATAAATAAAATAGAAAATGTTATCATGGGATTCATATTATAAGGACATCTTAATGACAAGTCAAAGGTAAGTCCATTGATATTTAATTCAATGTTAATTCAAGGGTGTTAAATGCAGTCTTAAATAGATGTCATTTTCTTAGTTCAACAAAAAACTGTTTTTTGGTGTTGTAGACGTAACTACATTTTATCTCTAATCATTAATAAATCAAGAACCTTAATGTAAATAAGCTTAAATAAAAACACGAATTCATCAGATCCTAAAGAAGCAAAGGAAATTGTACCTGCAATTTCTCCTTACCTGATAGAATCCCTATTTTAGGAATCATCAAACTTTCTCTGTAAAGGGTTAGACAGTAAATATTTTGGGTTTCGTGGGTCACACAGTCTCTGTCACAACTATTCAACTCTGATGTTATAGCACAAAAGCAGCCAAACAATATGTAAACAAATGAGCATGGCTGGGTTCCAATGAAAGTTTATTTACAAAAACAGCTGATACACTAAGCTATACTTTGCTACCACTGCTCTTATAAAATAAATGCAAATTCAATACCTAAGTCGTATCTGCAGACTTGTGCATAAAGCTTGAGTTTAGAAAATGCTTCATTGTTACCATCAGCTGCCTGAGAGAACCATTCTGCTACCAACTTTTCTGATAGTTTCTTTGATGCAGTAGATCCAACTCTCATGATCCCATCCGTCAACAGTCGAGAAATAGGTCTATGCTGACCTAGTCGACAAGACTAGAGATATACATAAAGAAAACAGAATTAGTGATTTATTATTGTATTTGAGCACACATTATAAAATAAGGCATTTAAGTTATTTTTTACTTATTTTTAAAAATAATTTTAATATATTTTGTTTGTTTTTATTTAATCTCTACACCCACCATGGGGCTTGAACTCACAAGCCCAAGATCAAGAGTCACATGCTCTAACACCTGAGCCAGCCAGGAGCCCCAAGCATTCAAGTTATTTAAATTAAGCTATAATTTATAATTAACATTTGGGATAAAAATATCAAGAGTGAAATGGTACCATACATTTCTTTCTCTTTTACATTAGAAATCCAAATTAAACTATCTCCAGTGAAATAAAACATACCTAGATAAGAATGGCACAAAAACCATGTGGTTTGAGGAATGAAAACTTGCAGAATACAGATATAACTGAGCATAAAAATGCATATATACCCCAGTCAAATCAAAATAAAAACTATATATAAAAACTTTATGAATTTCCCAGCTCTCCCTCCAGTTCTTTGGGCCACTGATGTTTGTTATAAGAAGCCTAATATCAAATTAAGTTTGTATTATTAAATTAAGAAAATTTAGGATTTCTTTACTCTTAAGACTTTCAAAGGCTTTAATAACCTAATATAAATAGTAAATCTCTAAAAAAGTAATATAAGGCATAATGTTTCCCCAAAGCTGTTCAATTATGGAACTTTTGTCTGGAGAGACTTTGTAGAACAAGTAACACTCTTTGGGAAATAGTTATTTCTACAAACACACTACAGATGACTTGCAATTAAGTGGAACATTTAAAAAGAACTAAACCAGCACAAACTAACAATTCAGATTGTTAAAGAAATTAAATTTTAAGGACTGGATTTCCAACATTTGTGGGAAAAGAAAGGTATAATGAAGTAAGGCTTTCTGTCCTATACCACTTAAAATTTGTAATCACCAAACTCGTGATGGCTACAATAGGAAAATTACAACTTTAAAACGATCAGTAAAANTCTAGCACAGTTTTATTTTATGAAAGTGAGGCCTACTGTTAGTACCTGAGGTCCTAGAGAATCAGAACTAGAATTTTCATTAAGTGTAATTTTTTCCTGGCTACTTAATAATGTTACTCTGTGTTTCAGAAAAAAGATGATCATAAATGGTACATATATGCCCTCAATGATTTTTCCCCAATATAGCGATTTCTGTGACCCACGGCACACATATCCAACAAAGGGTCCAAGTGAAATGCCGTAACGAATACAACTGACTAGTATGAGAACTATACAACTAGTCTCACATCATTATTATTCTGTCCCAATCAACTGAAATGGCCCAGTATATTTCATACATAAACATACAAATTATAGTTGTAAAATGCTACCTCTTTTTAAACACCTACCTCATATATTGCAGTGAGGTCTCTAAAAAAGCTTTTGGCTCCATTTAACAGGGCTTCATTTTCTGGACATAATACAACATAGGCTATATCTCTTTGAGATCCATAGGGTTCCAGCATAAGTCTCTCCCAATAAGGGAGTGCAAATGGAGAAAGCACCAGAAAATCATAGTCATAACCCAACAAAAAAGTAGGGATTGGCAGTGGTTCTGGGGATTCATCAGTTCCTAAAATAAGAAAATCAGATTTTAAGAAAATATTTTAAAGCAGTGACAGGTCTTTTTTTTTTTTTTTAATGTTTATTCATTTTTGAGACAGAGAACAAGAAAGAGTAAGCAAGCAAGCAAGCAAGCTCATGCACAAGTCAGGGAGGAGTGTGGGGGGGAGGGGTCGGGTGGGGGGTGCGGAGGAGGGAGTGGGGACAGAGGATCCAAAGTGGGCTCTGTGCTGACAGCAGCGAGCCTGATGCAGGGCTGGAACTCACTGACCATGAGATCATGACCTGAGCTGAAGTTGGACGCTCAACCAACTAAGACGGGGGTACCTTTTATTTAATACATTTTATTTAAATGTCAAAGTTACTGAAGTTATTATTAGCAGTAAAAATATTTGATGAAAGACAAAAACATATAAAGCCAATGATTGAGACTCTTCCAGAGTTAGGAATTTGCTAAACGGTCTTTGTAAAATATAGGACTTATATCTTCATTTATATGTAAAACACTGGGGCACCTGGGTGGCTCAATCAGTTGAGTTGACTTCAGCTCAGGTCATGATCTCCTGGTTTGTGACTGAGCCCCATATTGGGATCACTGCTGTCAACACAGGACCTGCTTCAGATCCTCTGTCCCCCAACTTCTCTCTGCCCCTCCCTTGCTAAAGCTCATGCACTCGCAAAAATAAATAAATTTTAAAAAGTGTAAAAAAATTTACAGTGTAAAAACTTAGAAGTACAAAAAAAAACATGAAAGAAGAGTTTTATTTTTTATAAATTTGGGCTGGGGAAAGCCTTTCTAAGCATAACATAAAAACGTGTCCATTCAAAAATTGATTAACCTGGGGAGTCTGGGTGGCTCAGCTGACTAAATGTCTGACTCTTGATTTTGACTCAGGTCATAATCCCATGGTCATGGGATGAGCCACATGTGAGGCTCTGTGCTCACAGCACAAAGCCTGCTTGGGATTCTCTTTTTCTTTCTCTCAAAATAAATAAATAAACATTTTTTTAAAAAGCACTGATTATTATAACCACACAAATTTTTAAATTTGGCATAAAAAGTATTATAAAAAAGCCAAATGATAACAATGAATTGGAAGAAAGATGTGCAATGCATATGACAAAAGGTTCATTTCCTTACCATATAAAGGAGACTTATAAGTCCCTAAGAAAATGATCAACAACCTAACAGAAAAATGGGTAAACGATATGAACAAAGTTCAAAGAAACAAATATCTCTTATACATAAAAAGATGCTAAATCTCATTAAGAGATAGCAATTTAAAATGGTGAACAATTACATTTACTATGTATTAGATACTGTTCAAAGTACTTTACATATATTAATTCTTTTAATCTACACAAAAACCATAAGGAAGATACTAATATTAACCTGATTTTTATTTTTATTTTTATTTATTTTGAGTGAGAGACAGAGAGAGCGAGAGAGAGAATGAACAGGGGAGGAGCAGAAAGAGGGGAGAGAGAGATTCCCAAGCCGGATCCACGCTCAGCATGGAGTCCAATGTGGCACTTGATCCCACCAACCATGAGATCATGACCTGAGCCGAAATCAAGAGTGGGACACTTAACTAAGGCACCCAGGTGTGCCCCCAAGTATATTTTAAAAGCTCCAATTACTCCCACTGTTCAGAGACAACCTTCACCAGATAGTCCAAGTATTTTTTTTTAAGCTTATTTATTTATTTTGGGAAAGAGACAGAGACAGAGACAGCACAGTGGGGGAGAAGCAGAGAGAGAGAGGGAGGAGGAGAGACAGAATCCCAAGGAGGCTTCAGGCTGCCAGCGCAGAGCCTGACGTGGGGCACACTCATGAAACTGCAAGATCATGACCTAACTCGAAAGCAAGAGTCGGACGCTTAACCAACTGAGGCACCCACACACGCAGATAGTTCAAGTATTTTTGAACGTTCTCTTCCTTTATAGATGACCATAAATCTACTGTATAATGTACATTATATATGTTTCTTTAAGATTTTTAAGTAATCTCTATGCCCAATGTGGGGCTTGTACTCACATCCTGAGATCAAGAACCACATACACGTTCCACCTACTGAGCCAGCCAGATGCTTCTCTCTCTGTGTACCACATTGAGTATTCTTTTTTCTACTCTTATAACCAGCATATTTCTGTTTCCTTTTTTTTTAATGAAGAACTTGGGGTATATTATTATTATTGCTACTATTATTATTATTTATATTATTGCTATTATTATTAATAGCAATTAATTGCTATTATCCCCTCCATTTGTCCCATTTTTCATTCAATTTCGTAAAATGATAATTTGCAACAAAAGCAGTGTTCATTTTAAAAAATTTTGGCAGTAGGATTCTTTCAAAAATCTTAGATTTCATAAAAGCTTACTGGTCAGTCTAATGTGTATAAATAGATCTAGGTCACTTTCTTCTTCCTGAAGAGGGGTTGGAGAACCTAGTAAATGGAATGTTGGAAATGTTCAAAGTAATGAAGGCTAAGATTAACCACACTGGAATTAAGCGAAGCATAAGTCACAAATATATTTTAAAAAGACAAATGTGCTTATTCCAAATTGGGCACAAAAATGGAGGACTGAAATAAAACCAGTCAATACGCATTACTATAAATTACTTACCATAAGAGCCTCGGCCAGCCATTTTATGAAATTGTTGCCAAGTAAGAGGACCTTGAACTCCCCAAGGCCTTACTGTTCTTTTTTTCTGAATAGCATCCTGAAGAACTGGCTGAAGAGATAGGAGCATTCGAAGTATATCCTGTGAGCACTGCATACTCACATCTACGACCATTAAAAAAGAAAAAAATAAGAATTACTGTTGCCCACACAAAGAACTAATTTTTTTTTAAATGTTTACTTATCTTTGAGAGAGAGAAAGAGCATAGGCCAGGGAGAGGCAGAGAGAGAGGGAGACACAGAATCCTGAGCAGGCTCCAGGCTGTGAGCTGCCAGCACAGAGCCTGAAGCAGGGCTCAACCCCACAAGCTATGAGATGATGAGGTGAGCTGAAGTCAGATGCTCAACCAACTGAGCTACCCAGGCACCCCAAGAAATAAAAGTTTAAAATAACAGATACATGAAAGAAATTTCAACTTTCATTATTAAGATTAAGCTTCTGTTTGTGCACAGAATTGTATTAATTTTTGTCTCATGTGATCTGTAGACATGGCACTTCTAGGTCCTTACCAAGAACAGACATAATGAAAGTTATTTTAACTCATCTCCGTAAAAAAGTTAATCATTAGCACACTAACCTTTTTGCATTTGTTTTCATTGGTTTTGGTGCTCATATGTAGTTTAGCAGAGAGAACTCTACCTCACACTGAAATGAGTTATAAAATGTGGACCTTAATTACTACCGCTATGGTAAAATGATCTGATAGAAAAGCCTGTTTACACTGATTAAAATTTAATTTGGAAAGTAGATTACAACAATTCTGAAATACAGAACTTATACAGTAACAGATAACTTGCTCACACTGTAAAAAGTGTTATAATATCCACAGATATTTTATAAACCTAGATTTACAGATTTATAGACTATCACATTATCATGACCTGCACTTCTGACCCACTATCAGAATGGATATGAAAGATGTTGCTCTTAAATGTCAAAAGGCTTTTTATAAAATCACTAAATGTTACTGATATACTTAATCTGCTCCCCTAGTATGTTCAATTGCAGCATTAAACATGTTTGAGTACTTTTACATTAAGTCATTTAATTTTAACTAGTATTATTATTATAATTATTAAATAATAATAAATTTCTGGCTTCCATCCCTATATCTAGAGTACAGAATTAGAAGTAATTTAATTTCAAATATACTGCTTAATGACCATCATGCTTAAATAAACTATTGTATACACAATAGAATATATAGTCAGTAAAGTAATAACAGAACTATCTGAAATGGACTGATTTACACACTAGCAAATCAATAGCAAGTTATAAAACTATCTATAGAGAATATTTTACACAAATAGTATAAAATACAAATATGTGTATTCACATAAAATGAAGTCTAGAAAAAGTTGCTATTGGCTAAGGTGGTTTGTCATAATCGTATGGGGAACTTTTAAAAAACATGCAGTGCTCAGTTTGTTCTCAGCATTCAAGAGTCTCTCATGGTTTGTGGGGGGGAGGAGGGTGATGGGCATGGAGGAGGGCACTTGTGACGATGAGCACTGGGTGTTATATGGAAACCAGCTTGACAATAAACTATTTGTAAAAATAAACAAACGAATAAATAAAAATAAATTAAAAAAAAAAAAAGATATGCAGTGCTACCCTAAGAAATTCTGACCTGGGTTTTAGCTCAGGAATTTATACTTTGACTTTAATTCAAAAGATTCTCACGAATACTTTTTCACCCTTTTAGAAAACACATTTATTGAAGACTTACTATGGCCAAGAATTATGCTAGCTGCAAGGAGTATACTGTGTAAATAAGGAATTGAGGAATCTTGTGGGGGAGACTGACATGAGAAAGAATATAACTGTACATAGCGACAAGTGCCAAGTCTCTATTTAGGCTGAAACCTGGCTGCAAAGCAATGATTAAAAGCATATAAAACAATTTTTAAGAGTGATCATGAGGGGCGCCTGGGTGGCTTAGTCGGTTAAGCGTCCGACTTTCGCTTAGGTCAGGATCTCGCAGTTCGTGGGTTCGAGCCCCGCGTCGGGCTCTGTGCTGACTGCCAGCTCAGAGCCTGGAGCCTGTTTCAGTCTGTGACTCCCTCTCTCTCTGACCCTTCCCTGCTCACACTGTCTCTCTCTCTCTCTCCTAGAAATAAAAAAAACATTGAAAAAAATTAAAAAAAAAAAAGTGATCATGAAGGACAGACACACAGATCAGTAGAAAGAGAACTAAACATCCAGAAATCTCACATTTATGGTCAATTTATTTTTGACAGGGCGTCAAGACAAATTAATGGGGAAAGAATTTAGCAAATGGTTCTAGGACAGGTAGATATCCACATGCAAAAGAATAAAGCTAGACCCCTTCCCTTACACCTAAGACAAAAGTTATTTAGGAATTTATTATACATCTAAATATAAGTGATACAAGTATAAAATTCTTAGAAAAAATGCAGGAATAAATATTCATGACTTAGGATTAGGAAAAGCCTTTTTCGATGTGATGCCAGAAGCACAAGCAACAAGAGAGTATCTATGCTGAATGAACTTCATTAAAGCTAAAATCTTTTCTGCTTCAGGGGCACCTGGGTGGCTCAGTTGGTTAAGCATCCAAATCTTGGTTTCAGCTCAGGTCATGATTTCATGTTTTGTGAGTTCAGGCCCTGTGTCAGGCTCCATGATAACAGTGCGGAGCCTGAAAAGGATTCTGTCTCAAAACTAACAAACTTAAAAAACAAAACAAAACAAAACCTTTCCTACTTCAAAGGATACCATCAAGCAAATGAAAAGAACCACCCAGAGAATAGAGGAAAATATTTGCAAATCATGTATCTGATGAGGGAAATGTATCCAGAACATGTAAAGAACTCTTACAGAGGCACCTGGGTGACTCAGTTGGTTAAGCATCTAACTATGGCTCCGGTCATGCTCCTGTGGTTTGTGGGTTTGAGCCCCGCATCGGGCTCTGTGCTGACAGCTCAGAGCCTGGAGCCTGCTTTGAATTCTGTGTCTCCCTCTCTCTCTCTCTGCCCTGCCCCCTCTCACAAATAAAAACATTTAAAAAATAATATAAAAAATAACTCTTACAACTCAATGATGAAAAGACAAAAAGTCTAATTACAAAATGAACAAAGATTCTGAAAAGACATTTCTCCAAAGATCTACAAATGGACAATGAGCATGTGAAAAGTCATTAGGGAAATGCAAATCAAAGCCACAATGAGATAATATTTGACAATCAATGCGATGACTAATAAAAGACGACACAAAATGACTAGTGTTAATGAGGATATGGAGAATGTAGAACCCCCACACACTGCTGGTGGGAATGTAAAATGGTGCAGCTGCTTTGGGAAACAGTCTGACAGTTCCTCAAAAGGTAAAACAGAGTTCTATGACCCAGCAAGTCCACTCACGAATAATGCAAACATGTTCACATAAAAACTTGTATACACATGTTCATACCAGCATTATTCACAATAACTAAAGAGTAGAAACACTCCAAATGTCCATCAACAGATGAAAGGATAAAGTGTGGTATACCCAATAAAACAGAGTATTATTTGGCAATAAAAAGCAATAAAGGGGTGCCTGGGCTTTCAGCTCAGGTCATGCATGATCTCACGGTTTCTAAGTTTGAGTCCCCATGGGACTCTAGGCTGACAGTGCAGAGCCTGCTTGGGATTCGTTCTCTCTCTCTGTCCTGACCCTGCTCATGCTTACTCTCTCTCTCTCAAAATAAATAAATCTTTTTGAAAATTACCCAAAAAAGGTGATTTAAGTGATTTAATGCATGCTACATGAATGATCTTTGAGAACACTATGCTAAGTGAAAGAAATCAATCATAAAAGACTATGGTATATGATTCTATTTATGCAAAATGTACTAAAAAAATCTATATAGAGAGAATGTAGTTGAGTAGTAGTTTGGAGGGAACTAAGGGAGTAACCTCCAATAGGTATAGGGTTCCTTTTTATGGTGATGAAAATGTAAAATTGACTGTGGTGATGGCTACACAACTCCGTGAATACATACCTTGCTTTACCGTGTTTCACAAATATTGCATTTTTTTTATACGCTGACAGTTTGTAGCAACCCTGCAATGAGCAGGTCTATTGGTGTCATTTTTCCAATAGCATTTCCTTATTTCATGTCTTTGTATCACATTTTGGTAATTCTCCCAATATTTGAAAGTTTTTCATTATTATTACATTTGTTATGGTGATCTGTGATCCATTAGTGATCTTTGATGTTACTATTATAAATTTGGGGGGGGGGCACCACGAACCATGCTCACGTAAGATGACAAACTTAATAAATGTCATGTGTCTTCTGACTGCTCCACAACTGGATGTTCCCCTCTCCCCCTCTCTTTGGGCCTCTTTATACCCTGAGACACAATAATATTGAAATTAGGCCAGTTAATAACCTTACAGTGGCCACTAAGTATTCAAGTGAATGGTAGAATTGTACTTTAAATCAAAAGCTAGAAATGATTAAACTCAGTGAGGAAAGCATGTTGAAAGCCCACACAGGCTAAAAGCAAGGCCTCTTGTACCAAATAGCCAAGTTGTGAAAGCAAAGGAAAAGTTGAAGAAAATTAAAAGTGCTATTCCAGTGAACACACAAATGATTTTTTTAAAAAAATCAGTCTGTTTGCTGATATGGAGAAAGTTTTAGTGGTCTGGATAGAATACAAGATTTCCTTAAGCCAAAGCCTAATCCAGAGCAAGACCCTAACTTTTTTCAATTCTATGAAGGCTGAGAGAGGTAAGGAGGCTGCAAAAGAAAAGTCTTAAGCTGGCAGAGGTTGGTTCATTAAGTTTAAGCAAAGAAGCCATCTCTATAACATCAAAGTGCAAGTAAAGCAGTAAGGCTACTTAAGTTAAGGTTGCTACAACAAGTTATCCAGAAGATCTAGCTAAAAAAATTAATGAAGATTGCTACACTAAATAATAGATTTTTCTTTTTTTTAATGTTTACTTATTTATTTACAGAGAGTGAGAGAGCAAGTGCAACTGGGGAGGGCAGCAGAGAGAGAGGAAGAGAGAAAATCCCAAGCAGGCTTCATGCTGTCAGCACAGAGCCCCACACAGGGACACAGGGCTTGATCCCACAATCCATGATATCATGACCTAAGCTGAAATCAAGAGTCAGATGCTTAACTGACTGAGCCATCCAGAGACTCCAAATAATAAAGATTTTTCAATGTAGATGAAACAACTTTCTATTGAAAGAAGATATCATCTAGGGCTTTCATAGCTAGAGAGAAGTTAATGCCAAGCTTTAAAGGACTTTGCTGTCTCTCTTGTTAAGGGCTAATGTGACTGGTGACATTAAGTTGAAGCCAACACTCATTTACCATTCTGAAAATCCTAGGGCCCTTACAAATTAAAGAAAGAAAAAAAAAAAAGAATTATGCTTAATGTTCTCTGCCCTGGCTCTATAAACAGAACAAAGCTTGGATGATAACACATCTGTTTACATCATGATTTACTGAATATTTTAAGTCCACTGCTAAAATCTATTGCTCAGAAAAAAAGATTCCTTTCAAAATATGACTGCTCGGTCTACAGCCATATGACCCTGAACACATCCAATCTCCTCAAAATATGACTGTTCAATGACGATGCTCCTGGTTACCCAAGAGCTCTGATGGAGACATACAATAAGATTAATGTTGTTTTCATCCCCGCTAACACAACATCCATCGATTCTGTGGCCCATGGATTAAGGAGCAACTCCAACTTTCAAGTTTTATTTATTTAAGAAATACATTTCATAAAGTTGTAGCTGCCATAGATTGTAATTCCTTTGATGGATCTGGGCAAAGTAACTGAAAAGCTTCTGGAAATGATTCACCATTCTAGATGCCACTTACGAACACTTGTGATTCATGGGAAGAGGTCAAAAAACAACATTAACAGGAGTTTGGAAAAAGCTGATTCCAACCCTCATGGATGACTTTGAAGGATTCAAGACTTCAGTGGAGATGAGGTGGAAACAGAACTAGAATTAGATGTGACTGAATTGCTTGAATTTCTTTATATAACTTTAATGGATGAGAAGTTGCTTCTTATCCAGTGAAGATGTTGTGAAGATTGTTGAAATGACAACAAAGGATTTAGAATACTACATAAACTTCGCTGGTAAAGCAGCAGCAGAATTTGAGGACTGACTCCAATTTTGAAAGAAGTTCCACTGTGGGTAAAATGCTATCAAAGAGCACCTCCTACTACAGAGAAATTGTTCATGAAAAGACGACTCTAATCAATGTGGCAAATTTCACTGTTGTCTCATTTTAAGAAATTGCCAGGGCTACCTCATTCTTCAGCAATCACCATCCTCCTCAGTCAGCAGTCATCAACAATGAGGCAACCAGCAAAAAGATTTATAACTTGCTGTAAGCTCAGATAATGGTTAGCATTTTTTGGCAATGCAGTATTTTAAAATTAAGGCTATACATTTTTTAGACATAATGCCACTGCACACTTAATAAGACTATAGTGTAGTGTAAATAAAATTTTTATGTGCACTGGGAAACCAAAATATTCACTTGACTCACTTCCTTGTGATATTCACCTTATTGTGGTAGTCTGGAACCGATGCACAAAGTTTCCGAGGCATGCCTGCACTAAAAACCATTCCACTGTACACTTTAAATGAGTGAATTGTATGGTATGGCAGTCAATAAAGCTATTGAAATCAGAGTCATCTTGGAGTTTTGTAATGGCAAGTATGGGCAGCAATATGGGTAATTTTTACTTCTTTTTTGCATTGTCTAGATCCTTTCTTTTCAGCAAGTATGCATTTTTAAAATATTATAACAAAGCTTTTTATATCTTGAAAAAAATTAACATCACCATTAAAATACACAAACTGTCGGGGTGCTTGGGTGGCTCAGTCGGTTACGTGTCTGACTCTTGATTTTGGCTCAGGTCATTATCTCATAGTTTGCAAGTTTGAGCCCTATCCTGACAGTTGAGCTCTACGCTGACAGTGTGGAGCCTGCTTGAGATTGTCTCTCTTCCACTCTCACTCTGGCCCTCCCCTGCTTGTACTTTCTCTCTCTCAAAATAAATAAAAAATATATATATATACAAACTTGTTTATAGATTTTTAATTCCTTCAAACAAATATTTTTATCCCTTGAACCTCTACTATATGCCAGGCACTATTTTCTAAGTATTTGGGATATATCAACAAGCAAAACAGACAAAAATTCTTGCATTTATACAGAATTCACATTGGGTAAATTTAATGGAGAGATAACCAATCAATTATACAGTATGTTAGAAGGTAAAACGCACACTATCGAAAAAAACAAAAGAAACAAGATGGAGAATGTGGAGAGGGGGTTGCAATTTCATACTGAGAAAATAATATCTGAGAAGATTTCAAGGAGACCAGACAGTTACCCATGTAAATATGTGGGGAAAAGGTGTCCCAGGCAGAGGAAACAATTAGGGCAAAAGTCCTACCTAATGTAGGACTTTTCCTTTCATGATGCTGCTGTAGTTTAATTAAAGTATTCCAATAAATATTACACATTTAGGTTTTACAGCATTGTTTTATACTGAAATGCAAAGGCACTGCTTTTTGTTTTAAATTTTTTTTTTAAAGTATTTATTTAAGTAAGCTCTATACCCAATGTGGGGCTTGAACTCATGACCCTGAGATCAAGAGTGGCATGCTCTTCCAATTAAGTCAGCCAGGCATGATTGTTTTGAATTATTTTAACACAAGTTCTTGGGGTGAAATTTATATTAATGGATATAAAGTTTTCAGTTTACATTAATGTTTATAATAACACAAAAAATATCAAGGCTCAATATTCTCTATTATTTGGCAAATGAGTTGGTTCTTTTTTAAGGTGCAACTGGCATAAATTCTTTTTTATTTTTTATTACAGATAATATTGAGATAACATTAGTTTCTAACGTATGATATAAAGATTTAATATTTATATATATTGTAAAATGATCACCACAATGCCCCCACAGGCTACGTTCTTAACTACTACCTATGGCTGAAAATAATCCTGCCCTTTTTGTGAACATCTACAACATTCACTTATACCTTTTTCTTTTTTAACTTGGTCCTTGAATTTGATGAGTCATCAAAATATGTCATGAACAAAATATTAACCATTGGTCCATGTATTGCCCTCCTATCTTACATCACAAATCTTCTTTAATAATCTTATGAACAACTATGATCTCATGACCCAAGAACTAGAACATCACCCAAGTGCTTCTCCCTATCCTATCCCTCCCTCAGCTTTTAAAAAGTAACTGCTATCCTGAATTTTATGTGCATCTAAAAAATACATTTAGTTTTGCTTATTTTAAAACCTTGTAGGAGCGCCTGGCTGGCTCAGTCAGTTAAGCGTCTGACATCAGCTCAGGACATAATCTCACAATTTGTGAGTTCAAGCCCTGTGTTGGGCTCTGTGCTGACAGCTCTGCCTGGAGCCTGCTTCACATTCTGTGTCTCCCTCCCTCTCTGCCCCTCCCCCACTCATGCTCTGTCTCTTTCAAAAATAAACATTAAAAATTAAAAAAAAAAAACCTTTCTAAAAAGGTATCATACCATATATAATCTTCTGGGACTTGATCCCTCTCTCTTCCCCTCAATACTAAGATTTATCTATTTGTTACATATAGTTTTATTCATGTTCAGATCTATACATTCTATCTGTACCACTGTAATTATTTATCCATTCTCCTGTGAGTGGGCAGGCATTTAGGTTATCTTTACTTCTTTCAACAGTGCATTATAGTTTTAGTTCTCTGAGTAGTGCATAAACGATTTAAAAATAGGTTCTTCAATTCTGAAACCAATATTGCACTGTATATGAACTAAAATATTTTTTAAAATAAAATTATTGCGGCATCTGGGTGGCTCAGCAGTTAAGTGTCTGAATTTGGCTCAGGTTATGATCTTGCAGTTCATGGGTTTGAGCTCTGCCTCGGGCTCTGTGCTGACAGCTCAGAGCTTAGAGACTAATTCAAATTTTAAATCTCCCTCTCATGCCCCTCCCCCTGCACACTCTAGCTCAAAAATAAACATTACAAAATTTTAAATAAAATAATAAATGAATAAGTGTAGGGTATCATCATATCTCCCAGAATACTAAGCACACTGTTTTGCATGTGTCAAAAAATGACTGAATTAGCAAATGACACATGGACCAAATAGAGATTATATGGTATATACCATCTTAGAAAAAAGATCCTTAACAAAAACCACATTTTGAAGGAGGCAAATTTTCTGTATTACAGTAAAAAGTTAGAAAACTTAGTGGTATATTGAGACATCTTTTAAAAACTGTTGGGGTGCCTTGGTGGCTCAATCAGTTAAGCGTCTGACTTGATTTTGGCTTAAGTCATGATCTCACACTTTTGTGAGTTCGAGGCCCACCACTGGGGGCTCTGTGCTGACAGTGGGGAGCCTGCTTGGGATTCTCTCTCTTTTCTTTTTGCCCTTCCACACTCCCCACTCTCTCAAAATAAATAAACTTTTGAAAGAACTGTAGTTTGGTTGCTTGGTTGGTTGGGTCTGAAAGTTTAAAAATATCTGGGGGCACCTGGGTGGCTCAGTCAGCCAGTCAGTTAAGCATCCGACTCTTGATTTCAGCTCAGGTCATGATCTTACAGTTTGTGAGTTCGAGACCTGTATCACGCACTGCACTGACAATGTGGATGCTGACTGGGATTCTTCCTCTGCTCTCCTCCCACCTGTGCTGTCTCTCAAAATAAATAAAAACTTTTTAAAAATACTGAAAAAAAAAAGAAAAATATCGGATTATTTTAATAATAATAATAATGGGAACTTAAATTAATTTAGTACGATGTTTCAAGCACTGTGCCAAGCATGTAATATGAATTAACTCATTACCTTTTTTTTTTTAATTTTCTTGAGTTTATTTATTTTGAGAGAGAGAGAAAGAGCAAGTGAGCGAGTGAACAAGTAGGGAAGAGGCAATGAGAAGGAGAGACAGAATCTTAAGTAGGTTCCACACCATTAGCACAGAGCCTGATGCATGTCTTAAACTCACAAACCTTCAGATATGACCTGAGTTGAAATCAAGAGTAGAACACTTAACCAACTGAGCCACCCAGGCGCCCCTAGATCTTTAGAACTCTACACAACTAATATTTGATGTTGTACTTACATAACATTATTTGATGCTGATCATTCTCTCCTTCTCCAAACATTTCTTATACTTACTTGACTTCTAGGACATCCTACTCTCTTGGTTTTCCTCCCGTCTCCTTGATTTCCTATCCTGTATCTTCCCCTTCTACTCCATATCTAAATGTCAGTTCCATCCTCAGACTTCACTCTAGTTACTCTCTAGGTTGTTAGATCAGCTCCATAGATTTTCACACTGATAACTTACACTAGAAAATTTTCATCCCTAGCCCCAACCACTCCTGTGAATTTAAAACTTGTATCTCCACATATGTACTTGACCTCCTCCCCCAGTGCTTCCCTCCTCTATAATTAGAGCCATCATTCATCCTGCTGCCTAAGCTCTCCATGATGCCTTATCATTCCTTATATGTATCAGCAAATCCTGTAGGTTCTATTTCCCAAATATACCTAGAACCTACTACTCTTATCTCTACTGCTTCCAATTTTTGATGTTACCATTATCTTATACCATCTTTCTAAATGCCTCCTAACTACTCTATCTGCTTCTTTTTTTTTTTANATCTGCTTCTATTCTTACCTTCACAACACATAATTGCCAGAATGATCTTTTTATTTTGTTTTTTTTTTTAACATTTATTTTATTTTTTGAAAGACAGAGCATGAGCAGGGAAGGGGCAGGGATAGAGGGAGACACAGAATCTGAAGCAGGCTCCAGGCTCTGCACTGTCAGTACAAAGCCCGATGCGGGGCTCAAACTCACAACAGTGAATCATGACTTGAGCCGAAGTTGGACACTTAACTGACTGAGCCACCCAGTTGCCCCAGAATGATCTTTTTAAAAAACAGACAGAAAAAACACCATGTTATTTCTCTGATAAAAACTGACCTATAGCTTCCCATCAGTCTTAGAATAAACTATAAAGGTTTTACATAGTCCATAAGAACCCTACATGATTTTGGTTTTTGGCCAGCTCTTAGATTCCATGTCTGACCAATCTCTCCATCACCCAATCCATTCCAGCAACAACGGTCTCTTTACTGTTCCTCAAACATATTAGCCATACAAAGCCTCTGGGTCTTTGCCCTACCTGAAACATTCTTCCCTTGGTTAGCCACGTGGCTCCATTCCCTCACTTTATGTAGGCTTTTGCTCAAATGCTGTCTCTCGGTAACACTTTTCCTAACCGTACATCTAAAATAACCATACACTCCTGGGGCACCTGGCTGGCTCAGTTAGTAGAGCATGTGACTCTTGATCTTGGGATGTGAGTTTAAGCCCCACAATGGGTGCAGAGCTCACTTAAATTAGTTAAATAATTAATTAAAATAAATCACAAAATACCCAAATAAATAAATAAAATAGTGCACTCCTGTCCTTTTCTACTCCTTTCCACTTGCTTTTTCTTCAAAGCCATTCATCACTAACATTATATAATTACTTTTTTGTTTGTTCCACACTAAATTAAATAGGCTCAAAAAAGGCAAGAAGTTTGCTCCGTTTAATGCTGCACTTTTATAAAGGAACAGTGTGCGGCACATATCAGGTGCTCAGTAAATATTTAATGAGTGAAAGAATGTTGAATAAAGCATACAACTAGCAATTTTCTGTTAATTAACATCTGCAAAGTACCTTTTATACTCCTACATAAGTACATAATTACAGACTTATGAGAACTATACTTTTATTGGTGAAATTAAACTAAACTGCTAAGAAATTCTCTCTTTAAAAATGTCTTCCTTAAAGGAGTTTTAAGTCAAAATTTTAGTGTCTCTATTAGCTACATGGAAAACTGCCTTTAATACTTTTTCCTACAAAAGAAAAGCAAAGTCCTACAATTAAAGGAAAATAAACAAAAATTATTCCATTAGCATACTTACCATTTCTTTTGGACCAGGGGTGTAAGCATGAACTTTTCACAAGTGCTTCATCAACTTTCCCTCCTGACATGTTATCCATGAACTGACGCCCATGTTCTAATGCAAGGTAGCAGTCATTGCAACAGTCCCGCTCTTCAACACGTACCCAATTACTAATTACACCAATTCTGGGAAAAGGATCTTGGTCTGCTGCTCCAAAGGGTGAAAATAAATTAGTGCACTGATCTTGTAGCAATAGTATCAACTCGTCAGGAAATTTTTCAGATTCCTTTAGTCCTCCATTAACATGTTCAGCAGAAGTAGCCCTGAGAGCTTCAAAACGTTTTTCTGCTTCTTTGCCACATTCTGTGTTGCGTCCTATGATGTCTAGTTCATCTTCAAGAAATAATCCTGAATTGTTTCCAAATTTTCTGTTCATGACAGCACTGAAGCCGCAGGTACACCTATACTGTGCTTCCTGCATTGGATCTGGAATGTAAACTCCAACATCGGCACCCTTGATATTCATGTTGCAGACACATATACAGCAACTATCAAAGTTACAGTCTTTAAACAAATTCATAACTGATTCTGAAAGAATGAGGTTTACATAAAGACTGTGTGCTTCAGGGATGGAAGGAACAGTTGCAGGTTCAACAGAGTTAAGGGGTCTGCATGTAGATGGGGTGGAAGCTGGTGAATACAAGTCTGAATTTTCATATTTGACTGAACCTTGAGCACTAGCAGGTCCACCAGCTCGAGGAGTCCTTGGAGTCCTTGGAGTCCTTGGAGTTGGAAACCTAGGTGTAGATGGAGAAGGAAGAATTCCTGCTCCACTGTTACTAGGAGGTGCACTGCTAGGAGGCATCCCAAAAGAAGTATGAGTTTGAGGTGTATAAGCAGGACCATATTCTTGATCAATAGTACTTCCATCACTAGTGTTACCAGAGTAAAAGAAAATCAAACACATATATAAAGGAACATGTTAGTGATATGAAACCAAACAAAAAATGTCCAGTATTTTTCAGTAACATTGATAAATATGAAAGCACAATTAGTGCAAAATTACAAGTATAATTAAAATATATTTCTGGTTAATATATCCACTTTAGGTGACTGCTATAGACTGTGGACCAACCAACTAGTTCCAAATTGTAAATAAAATATGTTTACACTTATCCACACCTAAACATCCACCTTTACTATCTATAGTTCTTGTACTACAAATAACCATATTCCATTGATCCTAAGATGCCACAAAAACAAAAAAAAGACAAATAATCAAAGTATAATGATACTTAAGTTTTCCAATAATTTATCTATACCCAACTAATACCTAATACTTATAATTAAATACCCAACTAATACTAATTATAATTTATTATTCAAAAAATAATATTTAGAATCTTCAAAGCCCAGTATCTTTTTTCTAAATACTATCAAAGCAGATACTTCTAGGAAAAAAATTAAAGCCATATAGGCACATCTGTCCTATACCGATAACATAAATCTAAATCATACCCTTCTTTGATGAACGGCACTGTAGGCCCTGAGGAAAGCAACTCCAATTTTCCAACAGTCCAACTCTGACGGTAAATACACTCTTCTGGCAATTTGATAGGAGGCAGACATTGGCTTGGGAGACTTTTTAGAGGTGCAAACATGGAACATCCCACCAGAACTTGACAATTTTCAGGCTTATAGACATAAGAAAAATCCTACAATACAAAGACCATGACTTTCAGCATCTTACCTTCCAGGGGAGAAAAAGCTAAAGTGACTCTATCTAGTCTTTTTTCCCCTTTTAACAAAATACTAAAATGTAATATAATTCTATTCTTTTTCTTTTTTTTTTTTTTTTTTCAGTTTATTTGGCTGGGGGGGTGGTGGTGAGGGAGAGCAAGCACACACAAGCAGGAAAGGCAAAAGAGGGAGAGAGAAATCCAAGCAGGCTCCATACTATCAGCGCAGAGACTAATGTGAGGCTCAATCTCACAAACTGATAAATCATGACCTAAGTGGAAATCAAGGGCCAGAGGCTTAACTGACTAAGCTGCCCAGGTGCCTATTATTCTATTCTTAAATGCATTCTTTTTATTTTATTTTATTTCCAGTATAATTAACACACAGTGTTATATCAGTTTCAGATATACAATATAGTGATTCAACAATTCCATACATCACCCAGTATTTACCACCAAACTCTTCTGATAACTATCAGTTTGTTCTTTATAGTTAAGAGCATTTCTTAGTTTGTCTTTTTTTCCCCTCCCCTTTGCTTATTTGCTTTGTTTCTTAAGTTCCACATAGAAGTGAAATTATATGGAATTTGTCCTTTTCTGACTTATTTCACTTAGCATTACACTCTCTAGCTCCATCCAGGTCACTGCAAATTGCAAGACTTTATTCTTTTTTATGGGTAAATAATATTCCTGTGTCTATTTTCTATCCATTGATCTGTTCAATATCACTCATTATGGCTAGGCAAATCAAAACTACAATGAGAGGGGCATCTGGCTCGCTCAGTTGGTACAGCATGCAACTCTTGATCTCAGAGTTGTGAGTTTAAGCCCCACGTATGGTGTGGTGTTCACTTACAATAAAAAAAAAATTAAAAAAAGAAAATCTATTCTGAGATATCACCTCACAACAGTAAGAATGGCTAAAATCAAAAACACAAGAAACAGGTATTGGTGAGGATATGAAGAAAAAGGAACTCTCTTACACTGCCGGTGGGAATGCAAACTGATGCAGCCACTGTGGAAAACAGTGGTTGGTTCCTAAAAAAGGAACCACAGTCCAGTAATCACACTACTGGGTATTTATTCAAAAATTACAAACACACCAATTCAAAGGGATACATTCACCTCTGTTTATAGCAGCATTATTTACAATAGCCAAATTATGGAAGCTGCCCAAGAGTTCTTAACTGCATTCTCTGTAGTTTTACTACTATTCAGCCTTAAAATTTGTTAACTACAAAATGAGAATCACGATGAACAGATTTCTTAATATAGCAACAAACTAAATCTATAATAAAATATTGGAAGTTAATTATTTTTCCAAAAATATAAAATACTTACTTTAATTTCAGAAGGTTTTGGGCTACAGAACCCTTCATCAACCTCAATTTTGAACTGTGTTCCAATATTGGAACTATTTCCTTCTAGAACAGTTCCTCCAGGTGTTATATCCATACTACCATATTCTTTATTACTCATATTCATTGGGGAAAATCCCATAATATGCTGTTCTAATGATGGTGGTGTAGGATACATTTTATGAAGATCTGCAGTGCCTATAATTAATAAAACACACATTTTAACACAGGACTAAATAAAAAGAAGTTAATCTGTGTTTAAAAGAAAGGGGTGGGGAATTTTATTCATATTAAAAGTTGCAGATTTATCTACAGCAGATTTGGGAAGCTTACTTATACAAGATAATGGGTCCAGATTTCCTGTCTTTGATTCCTTACAGCTGGATTTATCATCTGTTCCATTTGCTGACTTTTTAGATCCAGGCTATTAACAAAAACAAAAACACATATTTATCTGAAATTTTAAATGCAATGTGATCCAAGATGGTAATCATTAAGATGTAACTTGAAGGTCGAACCCATTCATCAAATATATTATTTTGAATTTTGCTAAAGTCAAATATTAGATACCAGATACAATTCATAAAGACCTAAAACACATTTTAAACAATCACTGAACCCAGATTAATTTCTCTTTATTTGATAATCCTGCAATTCATAGAGGGAAAAGTTCCTCCAAATAAAATGACCGATACTTTAAGAACACATACAAGAATAATCTACCACTTAAAGCCTATTAAAAAACAAACAAACAAACAAACAACCGGAAACCTGCAATAAGGATTTGTAACACAGAACTGCTTCTTAGTAAAACACACTCCTAAAACATTTGTCCCCTTAAATAAAATGCATCAAATTTTCCCTTATAATCACCTCTCTGAATTCTAATTTATAATTTTACCTTAAGAATCTCCTTCCGCCTATAAAAATGCTGCAACACGTAAAAGAAAGCATACACTTCAGAAAGATCTCATATGACAAGCAAGAGGATCCTTAACTAATGATTAGTTTTAATACATTGAACAAATCAAGTTTTACCATCTCCAATCTGTCACCAATGTTTTTATATCTGACAACATGGTTCAAGTCTCCTTCTAGCCACTTTGTGATAAACATGACAGTTCTAATTACAACCTTCTTACTTCACAATATCCATAGCAGATACATGAATAGTAACAGAGAGAAAGCATAAAAGTTCCAAAGAATTCAGGGATATATTTACCTAGTAAATGGTACCCTCTAAACTACAGTATATTTTGAGATACAGAATGTTGGTTTATGTACAGTATACCTCCCTTATGTCACTTAATTGAAGACATCAAATATGCCTATATGTGTATGCATGTGTATATATACACAAATACATGTGGTATCAAATACAATAGAGAGGATTAAAAGTATGTTATATAAAAAAGTATATATTGTATCGGACAAGAAAGACCAAATGTACTACAGAAGTTTACAAGCTACCTTTATGCAGGTGAAAATGGAATTCCCTTTTATGATAGTGCAGCACTCAGTTCATTAATTTGACATTCTAACAAATGGGATTTTACGCTTTCTTTTATAATCACCTATCTCTGCAAATGGATGTTCAAAATTAAATACTACTTTTTCTTTCTCTTTCATTATTATAGTATACAGCTGTCTTATAATAATGGTTGTGACGACAAACATATTCAAAAGAAGTGGTATTCTTTAATAAACTGATAAGGCATACAATTTAAACGTTAATTATTTATTATTCTTATTTAAGTGAGTCAATTCTAGGGTCATTTCTTAAATGAGAGGAATAAAGAATAGAAAAATAATTCTGTTTCCTAAAGACTGCAGAAAAAGAATATATTGTAGAGTTCAAATTAATCACACATATCCTTCAAACATAAAAAAATGAAGAAAACACGCTCAGTTTATAGGTGACACTATGCCAAGAATGCTCAAACATAAGTTTATAAAAAGAAACCAACTAATAAAATTTTATTCCAAAATATTTCCTATTTTTCAGGACCAAAATGTCCTGTTCAAGTCACACATCACTTCTGAAAAATAAGTCTACATAAAATTAAGGAAAAGATATTATAACCTTAGCCATTAATAGAATACTCACTGTTAGTTCATCCTCATCAGAATTGAAGAGATTATCAAGGTCAGTATAAGAAACAGCCAGGTCTGAGTCGTAAATCAAGCTGGTTGATGGAGGGCGGGCATGACTAGTAGGGCGTGGAGCATCTATACATGTCAATCCAAAAAGCAAAATAAAAAACTCCACTATTGACCAAATAAGTATTATTCTATTTATTTAAACTAGATATCTAACTTTAAACCTATAAGGGTATTATGCAATAAGAAACTGTGATTTGCGTGGGGCACTTGGCTGGCTCAGTTGGTTCAGAGTCCAACTTCAGCTCAGGTCATGATCTCACAGTCTATGAGTTTGAGCACCACGTTGGGCTCTGTACTGACAGCTTGGAGCCTGGAGCCTGCTTCAGATTCTGTGTCTCCCCTCTCTCTGCCCCTACCCAGCTCGTGCTGGATCTCTGTCTCTCTCAAAAAAAAAAACACTAAAAAAATATATTTTTTAAACCAAAACTGTGATTTACTTAAAATCTAGAAATTTTTTTAATGTTTTATTTATTTTTGAGAGAGTGAGAGAGATAGCATGAGCAGGGGAGGGCCAGAGAGACAGGGAGACACAGAATCCGAAACAGGCTCCAGGCTCTGAGCTAGCTGTCAGCACAGAGCCCCACACGGGGCTTAAACCCACGAACCATGAGATCATGACCTGAGCCGTAGTTGGACACTTAACTGACTGAGCCACCCAGGTGCCCCGAAATTTTTTTCATAGAAATAAAGTTGTAAATAAATGTAGTAACTTCTCCAGGAAACTCATTAAAGGCTACGTAATCCATAACATGGCTAAGTACTCTGATTTTATATACCAAATAAAAAAATATACACTAACAGGACAATAGTACACACACACTTTTATTTTTCTATCTTCCTGAAAGAAGCATAGTACAATGATTAAGTGCCATGGCTCTTGAGGGGCGCCTGGGTGGCTTAGTTGGTTAAGTGTCCGACTTTCGCTTAGGTCATGATCTCGCGGTTCGTGGGTTCGAGCCCCACATAGGGCTCTGTGCTGACTGCCAGCTCAGAGCCTGGAGCCTCTTTCAGTCTGTGACTCCCTCTCTCTCTGACCCTCCCCTGCTCACGCTGTCTCTCTCTCTCTCTCTCTCCTAGAAATAAATAAAAAACATTAAAAAAAAAATCTTAAAAAAAAAAAGTGCCATGGCTCTTGAGTCAGACAGACTATTCTGAATTTGAATGCCCAACTCCAACACTAACAATATGACCCTGGACAAGTTACTTAACCTCTCTATACCTTAGTAATAGCAAGAATTAAAAAGAAAAGGGTGTAGCTAAAGCACTTTGTCTAGTGCCAGACACTTAAGTACTCAATAAATATTACCTCTTGGCTAAGTTTCATTTTAGTTCTAGAATTTTATTTTCCTTTTTCCTTTTCTTTTTTTCCCCCCAGTTGTAGGGGGGGAAATATAGGATTACTTAAGAAAAAATACAAATACCAATGGAAGTTAAATTCCTTTTACATTCTCTCACAAGAAAAAAAATTGCAGTTTGGTGTATAACCTTCTGAAGTATCCTAGGAGTATCAAATAATTTGCAACAGTTCTTACTTTCAGAATGATGAAAGTCACTTTCCAAGTGCCTCTGCATGTTAGTTCTAAAAATTAACTGGAGCAGTTCTGAAATTTGGTGTAAAAAATCATCTAGGAGGGCACCTGGGTGGTTCAGTTGGTTGGGACTTTAGCTCAGGTCATGATCTCACAGTTTGTAGGTTCAAGCCCCACGTAGAGCTCTGTGCTGACAGCTCAGAGCCTGGAGCCTACTTTAGATTCTGTGTCTCCCTCTCTGCCCCTCCCCAACTTGTGCTCTCCCTTTCTCTCTCAAAAATAAATAAACATTTTAAAATAATCTAAAGGATAACAGTAAATTATATATTTTTTAATAAAAAATCATCTAGGGTACTTTTTAAAAAATATTTCAAAGCTCCACCTCAAAAGATAGCTATAGAATGTGGGAGATGGTCCAAATTTAGAGAAAGCACAAGACAGGAATTACATTCATTACCACATTAATTTTGTAAAAGAAATAATGTGCCACATCTCTCTATTCCAAGCACAAAGAGCACTAGTCAGACACTTTCAAAGTGGTGTCATGGTCACAGTATCCTCACTGCCAAGAAAAGTCCCTACATATAAAACTTGTTTGATAAACATGTGTTAAATTAAAATTTTCAACAACAGTTCTTCTAATTTGAGTGAGAAAGTACAGGACAACAAAACTGCAGTCAAGTCTAATTTGTACGTTTGAGTTTTCAGATCAGAGAGGGACGTTAGGTGATGATGTCTTCAAATCTCCTCATTTTACAGATGAGAACCATTTTTATTTGAGAGGAAGTTCCAACAATTCATTACAGACTTTCTATCCCCTCAACTTGCTTCTCCCAGAACAAAATATGCAATAAATCCATCTTTTTAAGCTAGGTACCACTGTATGAAACATGAATTATGCAAAAAGGAACACTGTAAGTCAAATAATATCAGATTAGTTTGTAGTAGTTAATTCTGAAATGCAATATTTTGATTAGAAAATAAAAGTTTTACCTTGCTTGATAGATGGACTAAATAATGACATAGCATCTTCATCATGTGATAATACTGTTACACTAGATGGCCCATCTTCTACCTGCAAACAATATTACATATTAGACTGAAATACATAATTGAAATAACAAAATCTTCCAACTACTGAGTAACTGTGTCAAGCATCCTACTAGGTGTTCTACAGACATACTAACTCCCACAATTAATCTATAAATAAGTAGCACGCTCAACTTATAAAAAATAGTTCTAAAGATAACCCAGGAAATATATCTGGATAAACAGTGGGAGCTGGGATTCCAACTAAATCTGTCAAATTCCAAAGTCCATGTTCTTTCTATAATACCTATAGCCTTCCCAGCTACTACTGTTTTCATATTTATAATAGGACAAAATTTTAAGTACCAGGCACATAGTAAGGCTAAACACTTTGTGAAAGAATTCTCTGTATTAAACTTATTATTGGGCCTTTTTCACAATTTTACAGCTTTCAATTTCTGTATTTTATATTAAAGGCAAAACTTTTTTTGTTTTTTATTTAAAGTTTTTATTTATTTTTGAGAGATGAGAGAGAAAGAAAATGTAGGAAGTACAGGCAGAGAGAGAGGGAGACACAGAATCTGAAGTAGGCTCCAGGCTCTGAGGTGTCAGCATACAGCCCCACACAGGGCTCAAAACCAAGAACCGTGAGATCATGACCTGAGCCAAAGTTGGACACTTAACTGACTGAGCCACCCAGGCACCCCTAAATATTTTTTTAATTTTTTACCGTTTATTTATTTTTGAGAGACAGAGAAAGACAGAGCATGAGCAGGGGAGGGGCAGAGAAATAGGGAGACATAGAATCCAAAGCAGGCTCCAGGCCCTGAGCTGTCAGTACAGAGCCCAATGCAGGGCTCACACCCACGAACCATGAGATCATGACCTGAGCCGAAGTCAGGTGCTTGACTGACAGAGCCACCCAGGCACCTCTTAAAGGGTAATATTAGTTTCTAATAAATACTCCTTTATCCTATATTTAATATATTATATCAAGGGGTTCTATAAGCTAACTCACATTCAAAAATATGTAGGTTATAAACTCAGCATTGTGTATTTTATTGTATTCTTGAAAATTTGGAATTCACCTATTTCAGTATATTTTAACTCCGTATTAAAATACTTCATCTACCTAAATATTCTGATTTCAGTATTACAGAAGTTAATGTACTTTCTCCAACCCAAAAACTCTTACAGTAAATAAAAATCTTTTCATTATCAGAAACCGGATATAAAGTCTACAAACTCTTACCTATTTACAAAAAAAAATGTTTTCCTAATTTAAAAGGATAAATCCATGTTATTTTATTTTTTTTAATTTTTTTTTTATGTTTCATTTATTTCTGAGAGAGAAAGAGAGACAGCATGAGCAGGGGAGGATCAGAGAGAGACGGAGATACAGAATGTGAAACAGGCTCCAGGCTCTGAGCTGGCTGTCAGCACAGAGCCCAACGCGGGCCTTGAACCCAGGAACCATGAGATCGTGACCTGAGCCAAAGTCAGACGCTTAACCGACTAAGCCACCCAGGCGCCCCATTCTATTTTATTTTTAAGTTTGTTTGTTTTAAAAATTGGGGCACCTTTCTTTTGAGAAGAAAAAAATTAGAAATGTGGTACTATAACCACATTTAACACAGCAGTGTTAAAAAACATCAGCGACCCTTTGGTGTATTATGATTTCTTTTACTCACCTTGTGTTTTTTTGCAGCTTCTCTCTCACTGTTTTGTCTATCTTTCTTATCAGGAAAAAGGAATTCCTCATCTCCTTCAACAAATGCATATGGATCAATTTTAGATTCTTGCTCTGCATCAGATGCTATTGCTGAAAGATACTGATTTTTAATTTGATATTGCTGCACTAATTCATCAGAAACTTTTAAAGGTTTCTTACATTGCACCATTAACCTGCATTAAAAAAAACAAAATTAGAAAATTAATTAATTTTCCATAAAAGCAGAAAAAATTCCAATATGACTTAAGAATTGTAAAGTTTTCAAAATTATTTAGAGATGATCTAAACTGCAATACCTCATTTTACGAATGAAGAAATCAAGGCATTGAGAGGTTACGTGATTTACTAAAGCCTCAAATTTAGCAATCAAGAAATTCAGCTACAGTCTAGGTCTCCTATCTACACATTGTTTCCACCAAAATATGTTTTCTTTTGGTAATCTACTCTCTTCCCAAATCCTCACATGCATTAATTTGTCCAAATCCAGTCACTGAAAAAAACTTAAAAAAAAATTTTGAAAGGGACTCTTACATCAAAATTGCTCCAGGACAGGAACTCTCAAAACTGTGGGCTATGTGGTGAGACAAGTCTAGTTTTATACAATTTATACAATGGAAGTATCTTTTTCCTATTGACATGAGTGGATAAAGTTATAAAATTATAAGGACCTGATTTGTGTTTCATGAAAACATTATAACTTATTAATTCTGGCAAGAAGTTATATAATGGCAAGTGAAGTTTCAACTCAAGAACCTCAGAGGTTTTTTCTGATCAGATTGGAAGAATCCATTTTTATATCATCAGCCTTATGGTTTCACAGGGTGACTAGAATCAATAAAATGGCAAAGGACAACAAAATGAGAGAGTTGTGAGACAACAGTGAAGTCAGAAAGACAAACTAGTGGAAACTGTCACACCAGAGAAAGCTGAAATCTAAGGTTATGAGAAAGAAGACACAACAGGCTGATCTGCACCACCGGAATCCTGGAAAGCATCAAGACTTTTCTATCTCTGAAGACCAGGGTGCTTGGTGAGTGTGAACACTAAATGATGTTTTTGGTTTGTGGAAGACACTTTTTGACTCCCAAATTCATGTTTTCTATAAGTTTGTAAAGTAGAGATTCCCATGCTGCCAGAAAGTAGTCAGACAAGGGTCAAAATCCTGCAAAGACTATTTCACTCTGAATAAAAACCAAACTCCTTGTAATATCCTACACCAAAGCTTTTCATGACCTTTCTCCTCTTTGCCTCTCCAACTTCATCTGGTTATTCTACTCCTGCCTTTCTCACTCTGCTTCCAAGACCTTCCTTCATGTTCCTCAAAAAGGCCAGACACACTCCTGGCTGTTCCCTTTGTTTGGAGCATTCTTCCTTCAAATACCTGCATGGCTAACTCCGTCAGTTCCTAAAAGTCTTTTTTAAAATGTCACCTTACATAGAAGACCTTATTTAAAAATGCAAAATGCCCGACTATCTCAACACTGATCCCCCTTGCCCTGCTCTATTTTTCCCTCCATAGCACTTATCTTTTAAAATCTATATAACCTGCTTATATTAATAGTTGTCACTCTCACTAAAACATAAGCACCTAAATGACAGGGATCTTGTCTTTGTTCATGAATTATCCCAAATGCCTAGAACAGTGCCTGATATGTACTCAATAAATAGTAATTAATTTTAAAAAAAGGTACTCAGTATTTCCTAAATGAATACATGAAATCTAAAAACCACATAGGACTGCAATGTTGTGGATGCATTAATAATCCTAAAATACGGGATCTTGTACTTTGAAATAAACCATCTTCATTCATCAGAAAGTGATACTGCTGTCACTTCTCTGTCCTAAATTTAAGACAAAAAAATTTTAAGAGATATAAGATTTGGGAGCAATAAAGGTGAAAGTATTTGTTGTTAGCTTATAAAATCTTTGAATGACAGGATATCATGGCTTTAAATCCATTCACCAAGGCCTAGCACTAGAAGTACTCTACACTCTACAAACTAAGGTTGAAACAGGGACCGTAAAAATTTTTTTTAAAAACTGGTATTTTCTAAACAAGTATCAGGTCATTGTTATTCCCAATATGGCCCAGATTTATCCCTGAAACTAAAATTCCAAGTCTACAAAAATTTTCTTCCATGTGAATATAGTGCTAACTAGTCAACACGGATATGTTTTACAATTAACTGTTAGAATACTTCTGTTCTATAAATGAATGGACAGATATTTCTTAAAGAGTAGCATTGTACCTACCATATTAGACCAAAACTGTTTGCTCAACTATTAGACACTAACATAAATCTCTCCAAAGTAGTTTCTCTATCTACTTTGACATACATTTTCTTATTCAATAATTAAATTAACCTAATAAGACAGAAAATGAAGAGTATGCTGACTGTGATGTGCAAATTATGCAGAAAGAAATGGTTTGCTAAGGTAATATAGTAGCAAAGTTAAGGCTGGAAAGATTTTAAGTATGCATATTCAAGTAACTATTCATAGGAGAAAAGTGTTAAGATCCCACTCCTCCTCCCTCCCCACCAACCTAAAAGACACTACTACACTGTGTAGAGGTGAATAAAACAACTCTGTTTTTCACATTAAGTTGTCCTCTGGCAGAAGCAGGAACACTGCCACACTGTTTACATAGGTAGTTAAACTAGTGTGCAGTAACATTAAAAGGACCAATGCTCCTGCACAAGGCTCTATTAAGAATAAAAATGAGTAAACCAAATGCGGTGCCTAAAGACAATTTGTTATTTTATTGAATGGTTCTCACAGACATTGGGATATGCAAATAATTTAAATGTCGTCAATAATATCTTGAGTATCAAGTCACAACATATTTTAAATATAAATTATTTACATTATACATCTTTCTATATTTAAAACTGATAATAGAAAAAACTGTGATTTTTTTTAAAAGATGCCAGATTAAAAACTCAAAGTTTTTAATCTCATCACTATCATCATATAGTATATATATATACATATATATATGTATACATATATATACTTTTGTGAAACAGGAATAACACCTCTCCTTTTCTAAAATAAACCTCCGCATAGAGTCAAACTACAGAGATAGTTTCAATAGATATAGAGCTAAATACAGACAAACTAGAAGAGAATTAGGTACAGCAATGAACAGAAAGCTTTGCAAAGCCCAAAGCAAATTGAAATTATGTTTATGTTATTCATTAACTGTATCTCTTTCCTTTTACTATGATAACAGTACTATTCTGTCCTGAAATATACGTGTAGAGAATTTAACATGGCTTAGAGTAGCACATGCTTTTAGACCTTTATTCAATAAAAATTCTTCCAGACAAGATACAATAGTATTTTAGGATTGACAATTATAGACGGAGATAAAGCTATAGAAGGAAATGTTAGGGAACAAATGAATTTAATAAATATCAAAAATCCTCTATTTTCTTTAATGGTACCTTTCCTGGTACCATGTCCACTATTCAGAATCAATCCTTAAACTGAGTCAAGCTAGCCATAAGAATAGCTTTATTGTATTAAGATATCAAGTAAGACTTAAAAGATTTAGATTACAATAAATCAAAACAAGTTTATTTCATCATTGACTCCTATGAAACAAAATAACTAGAAACTATCTTTTAGAGATCAAATAATACACTCAGTAACTGTGAAATATATACAATATAAAAATCAGGTATATCACTAATGCAACATAGGACCCAGTTCTACTGATGAACACTATACTTAAAAGATATCCAGATGTAGCCTTACTATAGAACAAGATATGATAAAATTATGCTCAAGTATAGTTCTTTCTCTGCTTAGGGTTTAGAAATGTTTCCCTCGGAGTCAAAATAGAAGACTATTTTAAGCAATCACAAATACTACTAGAATTAAGTGCTAACCCTTGAAAAATGATTATTTAAAAAACTGTAACATTACTTTGCAGAAACTTTGCTATCTTTAAAACTTATAAAGCTTAAAAGTTTTTTAATTTTTTTTTTTTGAGAGAGAGAGAGAAAGAGGGAGAAAGAGAACACCAGGGTGCCAGTGGGAGAGGTGCAGAGAGAGAGGAACACAGAATCTGAAGCAGGCTCCAGATGAGCTGTCATCAGAGTCTGATGTCGGGCTTGGAACCATGAACCGAATGAGCCAACCAGGTACCCCAAAAGCTTATAAGGTCTTACAAGCCACTATTCTAAAACAGATGCTAGCATTAACCAATAAAGAAACTAAAAATAATTAGAAGCAAAAAGATGTTGCCACAGATGTGTATATCCAGTATGTAGCATATACTATGATCCACCCCAACCTCTCTCTCCCCAAACTAAATTTTTTTTTAATTTTTTATTTATTTCTAGGAGAGAGAGAGAGAGACAGCGTGAGCAGGGGAGGGTCAGAGAGAGAGGGAGTCACAGACTGAAACAGGCTCCAGGCTCTGAGCTGGCAGTCAGCACAGAGCCCGATGCGGGGCTCAAACCCACGAACCGCGAGATCATGACCTAAGCCAAAGTCGGACGCTTAACCGACTAAGCAAGCCACCCAGGCGCCCCACCCCAAACTAAATTTCTAAGAAATTAGAAACAGAATTTTGCTTTAAAGTAGCTGCTGAAGGCACTGGGTGTTCTATGTAAACCAATTTGACAATAAACTAAGGGAAAAAAATAAAGTAGTTGCTGAAAAATCTGGCATCAACTGTGGCACATGGAAGTCTAAGAATAAGGGGAAATGTTTAGAAATGATGTATCCTCTTAGTCTGTACTCGTTAATCAGCCATCACCATCTAAAACTCACTAGAAAAACTAAGAATACTGCTTTCTTTTGTTTATCCACCTATTATGGAAGCACAGTACCACTCTTTAACAGCAATCAATGGAAAACTTCTTTTATTTATACCAAATGGAAAGTAATTTTTCATTTAACATGAATGAAATTTCTCCTCCAACATTCTAAAAAAGCACACCTACAAAATGTTTATTAAAAAAATGTTTCTTTTTAAATTTCTGCTGATAAGATTCTTGCCTATTTCTGTATTATGTATTTACTCCAACTGAGTTAATAGTGTCCTCTCTTAAGCTTCAGATACATGGCCACAAATGCCTGATAGAATCTTTCGGAAGGCTCCTCAAACTGAATTCACAAATTTACAACGTTGAGACACGTGTGGCTCAGTCGGTTGAGCATCTGACTCTTGTCTGATTCTTGATTTAGGCTTAGGAGTTCCAGCCCCGCATCATGCTCTGAGCTAACAGTAAGAAGCCTGCTTGGGATTCTCTCTTCCCCCACCCTACTCACACTTTCTCTCTCTCAAAATAAATAAACTTTAAAAAGATTTTTTAAAAATATTTACAAAGTGTATGTAATACAAATACATATTTAAATTTGTTTAATGTTTATTTATTTTGAGAAAGCATGAGCAGGGGAGAGTCAGAGAGAGTGAGACACAGAATCAAAGCTGGCTCCAGGCTCTGAGCTGTCAGCACAGGGCTCAACACGGGGCTTACACCCACAAACTGCAACATCATGACCTGAGCCAAAGTAGGACACTCAACCGACTGAGCCACTCAGGCACCCCTACAAGCACATATTTAAAAGTCATGGGGCACCTGGGTGGCTTAGTCGGTTAAGCGTCCGACTTTCGTTTAGGTCATGATCTCGCGGTTTGTGGGTTCAAGCCCCACGTCGGGCTCTGTGCTGACTGCCAGCTCAGAGCCCGGAACCTATTTCAGAGTCTGTGTCTCCCTCTCTCTCTGACCCTCCCCTGCTCATGCGGTCTCTCTCTCTCCTAGAAATAAATAAAAATATTTAAAAAAATAAAAGTCATATTGTACAGTAGGGCACCTGGGTGGCTCAGTTGGTTAAGTGTCCTACTTTGGCTCAGGTCACCAACTCATGGCTTGTGGGTTTGAGCCCCGCATCAGGCTGTGTTGACAGCTCAGAGCCTGGAGCATGCTTTGGATTATGTGTCTCCCTCTCTCTCTGTCCCTTCCTAACCCCTGCACGCTTGCTTGCTCTCTCAGAAAAATAAACATTTTAAAAAATTAAATAAATAAAAAATAAATCATATTGTATACAAAGGCATAGTTCAACATATAAATTTCCCAATCCCTCTCCTTCGAGATAACAGGGGATTAACAATTTCTTGTACTTTAAAAAAAATTGTAAAAATTACATAAATCTTAATTTCGTGTAAAGTGAGTAAAAGGGTAGTAGTTTTCCTCCTCTTTCCCTCATAAAATAAATATGCTGGTCTTTAACTCTTCTGTTACTCCCTTACTGTACTATTTACCTACAAAATCCACACATCCCTACGATCTCTAATTTCCTAGGGCCCTGTATCACCTTGTATATGAGCCATTCAAGAGTCTAAACTGATGTCCTTTCATACATATATATCTCTTCATTTCAAATTATCTTTCAATAATGATACTTGGTTAATATTTCTAAAATCTTTAATTTCCAAAACCCTGTTATTTTACCTACTTCAAAAAAATGTGCAACAGTGCCCCTATCATCTCAAGGAAAATACGTAAGCTCAAAAACAGTATTTTATAAACAATATTTTTTTATTCCATTATATAGCCCTACCCCCCTTTTCAGGTCTCATTTCTCATCATGGCATAGCAAACTACTAAGCAACACCATATAATCGATCCATAACAAAGTACATAAAACTTTTGGATCTTCATAAATTAAATTATTCTTCACTCTAGTTCTCCATCCTTAATATATTTTATGTATGCTTCTATCAGAAAATGTGAGTTTCCACTGGATTACAATTTCATTTAGGGCCAGGACCAAATTCATTTTATACTTGAACAATGCCTTACAGCATCCTGAATATTAGAGAAACTTCAGTCTTATTCAAACTGATAAAACAGATATTTGAAGAATAGAAATTTAAAAAAGATAATGTTCCAAAGGATGAAAGAATGCAGGAGTTGCCACAGCTCCCTAATTAACTATCATATATTTAAATACACTTTATAAACTCAAGAGTATGAAAAACAGATAGAAATTTACCAGGAAATTTATTATATAAAGCAATCTAGGCTTCTGACTGGACTATTCTGACTAGAAAAGGTTTGATCATATTCTATCCTTAAACTTCTACAATACTTCTATAAAGAATCCAAGATGGTTGTTTAAATGCCATCAAGAGATGGCATTTATAATTTCATAAAATTTATTTTATGACAGGGGACATCACCTGAGTGAGGATCCTCATCACATCCTATCTCAAGTAATATTAATGGTATGTACCCGAATCACTAAGTTATCCAAACAAGATACTTTTAACTATGAAAGATCCTTTAACTAGTGTGCCAGTAGCAAACTCCCAGTTGTGACAATCTAAATTGTCTCTTAATGCTGTCAAATGTCACCTGAATGTATGAGTGGGGGAGTAAAAAATTGCCCCAACTGAGAACTAATGCCATATAAGAGAACTACAAGGACATAATCATTCAGATGATTAAAACATAAAACCAAAAAACTTCTAACCTATCAAATATAGAACAATTATATTCTATAAATGTTTTAGTTCCTTTAACAAGCAACTAAACCTGTGACAGTTGAAGTTTTTCCACACTCTAATCTACTACTATAATAAATAAAGGTTTGTATCCAAAAGTAAATTGTAACACAATACACATTTTTAGTAACTAGTGTAACTAAACTAAAACATTACTCACGTGAGACACAGAATTAAAAAAAATAAAAAAATAAAAATAAACCCTTTTATTCAGTCTTTTCTTTTCATGAAGCAAAAAAAAAAAAAGGTGACCAGGAACAAGTGGAAGCATGTTATTTCCTTAATTTACATAATCATGACCCAGCACCATTCTACTCTGCATGCTACCTTTCAATATTACACTTCTTCTCGTTCTTATTCAATGAGAAAAATGTCAAACAATTTCAAAACAGATTCTAAGGTTAAATTGTATTAACTTTTAAAAAAAGGTTTATTTTTGAGATCAAGTGCGGCACATATGAACAGACAAGCAGGGAACGGGCCGAAAGAGAGGGAAACAGGATCTAAAGCAGGCCCTGAACTGACAGTAAAGAGCCCAATGCAGGACTTCAACTCATGAACCTATGAGATCATGACCTGAGCCAAAGTCGGACACTTAACCACTTAGCCACCCAGGCGCTTCCAAATATATTAACCTTTTTTTAATGTTTATTTATTTTTGAGAGAAAGCAAGCGAGCACAAGTGGGAGAGGGGCAGAGAGAGAGGGTGGCACAGAATCTGAATCTGAGCCTGATGCAGGGCTCAAACTCACAAACCATGAGATCACGATCTGAGCCAGAAGTCAGATATGTAACCAACTGAGCCACCCTAGCACCCCCTAACTACTAAGAGACCTTCATTTCATTTTACCTACAGATGCTCATGTATACAAGTGCATTATTTAAAGTTATGGCTAGAATTCTTGGATCTTATGAATGTAATGTGACGATAAACTCACCCTTTAAGTTTTTTAAAAATATTCATAATACCACTTTTCGTCCTTAACCCTACATTTTTTTACACTAAATAAGAAAATATAATCTAGAAAGAAAACAAGTTCTAAAATCATAAAGTAACTGTAGGAACATACTGTTGTTTCATTTATCCAAACTTCTGCTGAATGTCCACTATGGGCATAGAATTGTTGTAGGGATGTTTGTGTCTGTGTGTATATTCTGGAGGAACATAGCAGTAAACAAGATAGAAAGCCCCTGCCTTCATAGCACTCACATTTTAACAGGGAAAAGATCATTAACAAATATGTAATATGATTTCAGATGATACAGGATGATATAAGGAAAAAATGAAAGTAGTGAACAGGTAGGTAGTGATTTGGGGAGTGAAGAAAAGCCATAGGTTAGATAAAATGGTCAGGAAAATAACTCCTAAGAAGGTAACTTTTCAGCAGGACTGAATAAGAAGGGGTGAGATGTTTCCCCCATCTGTAATACAATACTAAAGGCCATTTGGAATGAGCTTTGAAGAAACCTGAAAGCAAACAAGAACTAGACAGGAAACTGGGTAGAGCTTCCAGATGAGGAAAAAGGGTTTGGATTTTATTCTAAATGTAAAAGGAAACTGCTGAAGGGTTTTCAGCAAATGAGTAATGCAACATTTAACTTACAACAAAAACTCTACTGTGTAGAGAATATATGTATAGGAGAAGTACAGAAACAAGAAGACCAATAGTAGTTTCAGGCACTAGCTCAGGACTTTTATATTATATCCAGCACAAATAATATTAAGATCTTTTAAGACTTATTTCCAAGATATCATTTGCTTTCAAGAGACTTCCTGTTAAATAAGCTAGTTGTTTTCCATGATCAAAGGGGACCCTGAAGGTCCCTAAATTTCAAATCCAGATTAATTTTAACTAAAAAAACAACAACAACAAAAAAAAACAACATACTAGAATACTCTTAAGATTCAAAGAGCCAGATAAGGTACACAGGTTTACTAAGATAATAAGAAATATTGTAAGAGAATAAATCTTTAACAGTAGGGAAAATGAAAGAAAGGCTACAAATGGGACAAACATTTTACTTAGTCTCAGGGAAAATCAAAATCAGTAAAACACAGCAGAGAAAGGTCACGGCCTAGAATATGAAAGAGGGGGTAATGGCAACCTATATAAACAAGAGAACCAAAATGCCCAAAAAACTCAGAGAAGATATGAACCTGTATCTCTACACAGAAATGAAAAGTAACAGTTGAAAATGGAGGAACAAAAGGGTTCCTTTTCTAAAAAAATGAATAAGCTACCTGGTGAAGACCCTAGATCCTCCTCATTCTGCAATTTTAGGCACCAGGTTTCCCCTCCAAAATATCCCAACCATATTATCATAAAGTAGTGTATGAAATTAATACATAGTATAAACTAAACAACCAGCTCCCCCATTCCTTCATTCTAAAATGTGTACCATGAAACAATAATTATATTTCAAAAATGTGATGAGAGAGGTATCTGGTTGCCTCAGTCAGTTAAGTGTCTGACTTCAGCTCAGGTCATGATCTCACAGCTCGTGGGTTCGAGCCCCACATCTGGCTCTGTGCTGACAGCTCACAGCCTGGAGCCTGCTTCAGATTCTGTGTCTCCCTCTCTCTCTCTCTGCCCCTCCCCCACTCATGTTCTGTTTCTGTCTCAATAATTTAAAATAATTTTTTTAATAATAAATAAATAGATAAATGCGATGAGAAGCAGCATAGTAAAGAAAAAGATTTTTAAAAAGTTACAGAACATTAAGAAGGGGATACTATTTTCTAACAGCCAGGGGTCACCTGGGTGGCTCAGTAGGTTAAATGTCCTGACTTTGGCTCAGGTCAGATCCCATAGTTCACGAGTTTGAGTCCTGGCTTTGGGCTCTGTGCTGACTGCTCAGTCTGGAAGCCTGCTTTGGATTCTGTGTCTCCCCCTCTCTCTGCTCCTCCCCTGCTCACACTCTCTCTCAAAAATAAATACACATTTTAAAAAAATTAAATAAACATTAAAAATGCTTTTAATTTAAAAAAATTTTTTAAAGATTTATAGAAAGAAAATGCAAAGAATTGGAGGGGGCAGGGAATGGACTAAAAGACAGGGTATACAGACAATTCACAGAAGAGAAAATCTAAATGCCCAAAGAACACATTAAATGATGCTTAATCTCACTGGGAATCTTGACAACATGTATTAAGACAGTAAGATGACATTCTGCATATAAAAAATTAGCCAAATTGAAGGCTCATAATAACAAATACTGATGAAAATATCATTATCATACTCTGCTGGTTGATGAAGGTGTAAACTGGTACAGCTGGAGAGCCAACTTGGCAATGACCCTTAATGCCCAATGTGGACAAACCCCATGGCTCCGTAATTCCACTTTGAGATGTATTCCCTGGAGAAATCTTACATATGTGCACAAGGAAATGTGTACAAAAAGTTCACTAGAACATCCTATGTAACTGGAAAAAACTGAAAGTAACCAAACTGTCTCCCTTTAAAACAGTAGATAAATTATATATATTCATAACAAATGCTATAAAGCAATTAAAATGAATTAATTAGAACTGCATGTATAAAAACACGTACAGAAATGATAAACACCAAATTTAGGACAGAGGAAGGAAGAATGGAGGGAAAAAAAACAGTACATAGGAGTTCTAATGATATTCAAAATCCTTAAGTTGTTTGATGGATAAGTGCTATTATTTTCTCCACTTTTTTGTGACTAAAATATTTCATAATAAAGAGTTTCCCTGAGGAAAAAACACAGTAAAGAAATTATGCAAAACTAGTATTTAAAGGATTTATTATTGTAAATCCTACCCTGAAGCCAATTCTGGAGTTCTAGTATTAAGAGCTTACATCATTTCCACCCTTAAATTATAATAGTGACTATTAGAAAAATACATACTCTGTAACTGATGTTACACTTTCCTGTCCAAAAGGTCCAACTGGATCATCCTTGAATTTATCACTTGGAAGTTGAGGAGGCAAAAACTCTACATCTTTTTTCTTTGGGACCTTGTAATATTTCCAGGCTAGATTAGCTTCATCTTCTTCCAAGTTTACTGCTGTACCAACATATATTGTAGGTTCTACAGCTTCCTGGAACTGAGATGGGAAAGACTGAGATAAACTGTCTATCCTATCTTCCATTGGTTTAGAAGGAACCAACGGATCTGGTGTTGGCATTTGATAAAAATGTTGACTTTGAGGAGTTGAAGGTGTTTTAGTTACTCCTTCATCAACCACATCACACGGGTGAGGACTAAGTGGGGGTGGTTGAGGTGAATTTGCCATTTCGGTGCCATGCATCTGAGGAGTCTTTGCTACATCGTTAGTTCGGATGTTTGAAAATCTCACTTGACTGTCTGGAGCGGAGATCACAAGTCTTTGGCTAGCTGAATCTGCATCCATGCCAACATCATCACTAACAGAAACACGATGGTGAAAAGGAGTCAAGGGGCGTTTCTGTGGTTTTTCACTCTTTTCTTGTTTTTCATTGGTTTTGTGCTTAGGAAGTACTTGTTGTTGCTGACTTAAAGATGGTGCCTGTCCCTGTTGTCCAGGATTTCTTGGTTTGAGATTTTTGTGCCTAAAAAGTTAAAAGAAAGGTTTAATAAAAGGTTTATAGTATCATTAATACATCAGAGTACACAAGTAAACACTATCAGACATTCTATATATCATTCTTTTTTACATATAAATCTAGGAGTAAAATTATTTGAATTTACATGTAAAAAATTACTTTCGAGTACCTGGGTGGCTCAGTTGGTTAAGCATCCAACTTCAGTTCAGGACATGATCTCATGGTTTGTGGGTTCAATCCCCTCATTCAGCTCTGTACTGACAGCTCAGAGCCTGGACCCTCGTTCAAATTATGGGTCTCTTTCTGCCCCTCACTCACTTGTGCACGCACTCCTCCCCAGAAAAATAAACATTAAAAAGCAATTTCCAATAAAAAATAATAAAAAATACTTGGTTGAGCAGCCTAAAGCTAAGAACTGCAGAATGACTCCTAAGAGCCAATTCTATTCTGCTCTAAATGAGCTATGTGATCAGACAGCCAAAGATGGTTTACTTACATAACCTAAATATTTTAGCATCTGAATCAAGAGACAAAATTCTAGTTAAGGTAAAGTTGGGTTTAAAAAGGTCTGAAATTTATTTATTTATGAATGTACCTGTAAATCAATAGCTTGGCTGAGCTCAGTAATCATCTACAATCCTATAGCAACCATTTAGAAAACTTACTGTATAGAAACGAAGTTAATCATTCTGGATAGCACTGCAACTGACTAATGGGCCCCACACCTTATCTACCTTCCTTCTCCCAAGGCTTACCACTACAGAACGAAATCTGCTAACTAGAAAAAGAAAACAAAATGTCTAAAGAAAATTTTTTCCCTCATAATGTGAAGCAATTTCTAAACTGAAAAACTTAAAACTTATACCTAAAAATCTAGTAATTTTGTTCAGAGTTTAAGATTTCTTTCAGCATAGTAAAAATACTGTGCACTTTGAGATTTCCAAGCTAAACTGGTAGTGATGTATATTTTTTTAACTAAGAAACTAGAAAAAAAAATGTGGATGAATGTGAAGTTAAAACATGTCCCAGGAATGTAAAGTATAACATTCAATAGGAACCAGTATTATTCACTACATTAACAGAAAAGAGAAAAAACATATAATTATCTCAACTAATACATAAAAACATGACAAAATTCAACATAGAATTCATCACTAAAAAAGTCAAAAATCAAACACTAATCTTAATCTGATAAAGGACATCTATGAAAAACTACACTAATATCATACTTAATGATGAAAGACTGAATAACTTATCCCTAAAACTGGGAACAAAGCAAGAATACTAACTCAACATTTCTATTCAATAATTTTATCAAAAGTTTAAGCCAATGTAATAAGAAAAAGAAAGATTAAAGATTTCAAAGGAAGAAGAAAAATTGTCTTTATTCATGCTAAACATGGTAAGCTTTACAATGAGGAGTCAGGCTGACCACTACCTTCTCCACCTCAACAAATTATTAAAAGTGGAATAACCAGACACGTGTCTTCTGATGTGCAACACAGCACCACCTGTGAAGTGGTTTCATCAAAAATACTGAACCTGAATTCATTAAGCCTCTCAATCAGCCCCGTCCAACAACACTTTGATGACAGAAATGTTCTATATGTGGCTCCTGAAGACCTGAAATATGGCCAGTGCAACTGAGAAACTGAATTTTTAATTGTATTTAAATCCAAATGCTTTAATTTAAAATATCCACTAATGGTTACTAACACTGCTAGGACTAGACAGCACAGCTCTAGAGCTAACTTCCATTTACAGAAATGCAAGAGATAAAGAAATTAACTGACACTAATAGAACAAAATACAATATATGACAAATTTGAGAAATATAGAATATGAGACATTCCACAGGACACCTGACCTAGTTTTCCCAAGCATGCCAATGTCCTAAAAATGGGGTGGGGGATTACAGGAGAGACACAGAAGACGTATCAACCAAGGTTACCCCTTGTCTGGATCCTCGTCAAACAATCAACTACGCAGACATTATATTTTTCAAAAAGACATTCTGAAACAATCTGTAGAGGCTATCAGATGATACCAAGAAAATACTATTCTTTTTACTAGGTCTGATAATGGAATTATAGTTCTATAAAAAATATTAACAGAATATTATCAATTAATAACAGAATTAAAATTAATTAGAGTTGCATACTGAGGTAGGAGTGAAATGATAGTTAAGATTTGCTTTAAAAATCTTCAGCAAGGAGTGCCTGGGTGGCTTAGTCAGCTGAGCTTCCAACTTCGGCTCAGGTCATATCTCACGGTTTGTGGGTTTGATCCCTACATCAGGCTCAGAGCTCAGAGCCTGGAGCCTCCTTTGGATTCTGTGTCTCCCTCTCTCTCTGCTCTTACACTCTGTCTGTCTCTCAAAAATAAAGTATAATACCTTCACAGTATTATGTAGTAGTATAAACTTAAAAGAAAAAATAGAGGGGCATCTGGGTGGCTCAGTTGGTTAAGCATCCAACTGTTGAACTCAGCTCAGGTGATGATCTCACAGTTTGTGAGTTTGAGTCCCATGGTGCTAACAGCGCAGGGCCTGCTTAGGATTCTGTCTCTCCCTTTCTATCTCTCAAAATATATAAATAAACTTTAAAAAAAAAAAAAAGAAAAGAAAAATAGAATGGATTTATATGTGCTAACACAGAAAAATACCCAGGATTACTATTTATCCAAAAAAGCTCCAAAATCTATAAAGAACTTATCAAACTCAACACCTAAATATCAAATAATACAGTGAAGAAATGGACAAAAGACATGAATAGACACTTCTCCAAAGAAGATATCCTGATGTCTAACAGACACATGAAAAAATGTTCAACATCACTCATCATCAGGTAAATACAAATTAAAACCACAATGAGATACCAACTCACATCAATCAGAATGGCTAAAATGAACAACTCAGGCAACAAATGATGTTGGAGAGGATCTCTTTTGCATTGCTAGTGGGAATGCAAAAACAGAACTACCCTATGACTCAGCAATTGCACTATTAGGTATGTATCCAAGAGATACAGGTGTGCTGTTTCAAACTCCAATGTTTATAGCAGCGCTATTGACAATAGCCAAAGTATGGAAAGAGCCCAAATGTCCATCAACGGATGAATGGATAAAGATGTGGTATATATATAAATACACACACACACACTCACACACACACACACACACACACAGGAGTATTATCGGCAATCACAAAGAATGAGATCTTTCCATTTCCAACTATGTGGATGTAACCAGAGGGAATTATGCTAAGTGAAATTATTCGGTCAGAAAAAGAAATATCGTATGACTTCACTCATATATGGAATTTAAGATACAAAACAGATGAACATAAGGGAAGAGAAGCAAAAATAATATAAAAACAAGGAGAGGGACAAAGTATAATAACTCTTAAATAAAGAAAACAAACTGAGGGTTACTGGAAGAGTTGTGGGTGGGAGGATGGGCTAAATGGATGAGGGGCATTAAGGAAAACACTTGCTGGGGATGAGCACTGGGTGTTACACATAGGGGATGAATTACTGGAATCTACTCCTAAAATCATTATTGCACTATATGCTAACTAACTTTGATATAAATTAAAAACTAAACCAAAAATAAAATTAAAAAAAAAAAGCACCAAGTTGCAGAACAGCATACATAGCAGAATGCCATTTGTATGAAAAGAAAGTAGATAGGCAGATCCTAAGTATATAGGAGCAAGAACTCACAGCTTTTATTTCATGTGATTATTTGAATTTTTAAATAGCATAAAAATACTTCTAAATAGCATTTAAAAATGAGCAGTTGGTTATTCCAATGTAGGAATAATCCCTTTGCTGATCATCCTCTTTGAATACTTTCAATGACAAGAATCACATTACTTTCTAAGGAAATGCATCCCCCCATTCACTGTAAAAAAGAGAAACTTTTTTTTTGAGAGGGAGAGAGGGAGAAATTTGGGGAGGGGCAGAGAGAGAGAGACTCTCAAACAGGCTCCATGCTCAATGTGGAGCCTAAAGCAGGGCTCAATCTCAGAACCCTGAGATCATGACCTGTGGTGAAATCAAGAGTCAGATGCTCCACCTACTGAGCCACCCAGGCAATCTAGAATAATCCTTTTAGATGAATCAAGTTCAATAAAATGTTAAAATTTTTTAAAATTTTCAGTAAAAGAGGTCTAGATGAAGCAAATGTAGTAAGTAAATATGGATGGCTGATATACAGGAGAGCACTGTCCAACTTTCTTACTTCTCTGCAAATCTGAAATTTTTCACAACAGATAAGGTAGAACTAAAATGCAAAAAGTAACGAAATGGAAAATAACTGGAGCAAGATTGAACTGTCCTAAGGTCCTTCTCTGTTCCATAAAGAATGCAGAGATACAAAAATTAGCTTTAGACTTCACAGAAAGCAAATGAGATATTAACAAGAATTAAAATAGAGTAACTACTCAGCCAGCTAAAAGAAAAAAAGAAGATAGTCAACAATAACAGCAGGAAAGGGAAAGGAGAGCAAAGGAAAAATTAGGCGATAGGGGAAGCAGAATAAGGAGGTGGGAGTAAGCAGGCATTATGACAGTTATTATTCAAATATTTTAGTGTCTACCACAAAAGTCCTCAAAGTATGGTCCGTGAACTCTTTTAGGGTTGTATGGGGCCCAAACCACCATCAAAATAGCATAAAACATTATTTGCCTTTTTCATAATGTTGATATTTAACAATGTTACAAAAGCAATGGACAGTAAAATTTTTGGCAACAGATCTCAAATCAAGGCAGTGGTACTATTAGTAGTAGTACTTTGTTCTTTACCACCATACACTCAATTTTTTGAAAAGTCATTTTCACTTAAGAATGTCCTTCAAGGCACCTGGGTAGCTCAATCGGTTGGCCATCCAACTTTGGCTCAGGTCATGATCTGGTGGTTTGTGAGTTCAAGCCCTGTATCAGGCTCTGTGCTGACAGCTCAAAGCCCGGAGCTGCTTTGGATTCTGTCTCTTTCTCTCTCTCAAAAATAAACATTAAAAAAGTTTTTTTTTAAATTAAAAAACAAAAACAAAAATAGAACGTCATTCAAGAGGGGACCCTGTGTGGCTCAGTCAGTTAAGCGTTCTGACTTCAGCTCAGGTCATGATCTTGCAGTTCATGGGCTTCAGCCCCACATCAGTCTCTGTTCTGACAGCTCAGAACTTGGAGCCTGCTTCGGATTTTGTGTCTCCCTCCATCTCTGACCCTCCTGGGCTCATACTCTGTTTCTCTCGAAAATAAAAAATAAAAACAGTAAAAAAAATTGTTTTAAAGAATGTCCTTCAAGACAGTAAGAATGATTTTTTAGTAAGTTTCAATCTCTGCATACACCGCTATTTTTTTTTAATATTTATTTTTGACAGAGAGACAGAGTGTGAGTGGGGGAGGGGCAGAGAGAGAGAGGAAGACACAGAAACTGAAGCAGGCTCCAGGCTCTGAGCTGTCAGCACAGAGCCTGACATGAAGCTCAAACTCATGAACTATGAGATCATGACTTGAGCTGAAGTCAGACACTCAGCCGAGACACCCAGGCGCCCCTGCATACACAGCTTTTCATATTCTATCTAAAAAGACTTGGGGTGCCTGGCTGGCTCAGTTCGTAGAGCATGCAACTCTTGATCTCAGGGTCATGAATTCTAATCTCATAATGGGTATGGAGTTTATTTAAAAAATAAAAACTCAAAAAAGAAGTACATAAAAAGATTTCTGCTACATATTATAAATGTTTATTTTTAGTTTTCCTTTTGAGAGAGAAATCATAACCTGGGAAGGGACAGAGGATCCGAAGCAACTCCATAATGACAGCAAGAGAGCCCTATGCAGGGTCCAAACTCATAAACCGTGACATCACAACCTTAGCCAAAGTTGGACGCTCAACCAACTAAGCCACCTAGGTGCTCCTCTGCTACATATTATAAAACAATGGCTGATTTATGGAAAAGCCTTTATATAAATGAGTTGTAAGCTTAAACAGCCTTTTTAATGGAACACTGTTTTCTTTCTTTTTTACTAATATTTTTTCCTCCCCAACTTTTTAAAAATTTTTTAATGTTTACTTATCTTTGAGAGAGAGAGTGTGTGAGAGCGCAAGCAGGAGAGGGGCAGAGAGAGGGAGACACAGAATCTGAAGCAGACTCCAAGCTCTGAGCTGTCAGCACATAGTCTGACATAGGGCTTTAACTCACAAACCGTGAGATCACGACCTGAGCTCAAGTCGGATGCGTAACTGACTGAGCGACCCAGGAGCCACAATGTAACACTATTTTCATGGAGCAGTGCCTAGATGGCCAGGTGATTAAGTATCTGATTCTTGATTTTGGCTCAGGTTGTAATCTCCCGGTTGGTTAGTTTGAGCCCTGCACTAGGATGTGCGCTGACAATGGGGAACCTGCTTGGGATTCTCTCTCCCTCTGCCCCCTCCCCCCCCGCCCCACACTCTGTCTCTCTCTTTCTTGCTCTCAAAATAACTAAAAAAAGAAAAAAACAAAAAACACAACAATAATTGACTGATAAGCCTCAGTTACCTAGATTTGATTATTTGGCAGACTTGGTTATTTGGGTCTCAAAATGAATAAAATGAGTGTCATTTTAAGGAAGAATAATGAAATGTGAGCTTTTATGCAAGCTTTTGAATTTGGAAAATTGTATCTGACAGTAAGCTTCACAGCTTCCCATACTGAAAAGATTTTTCTGGTGGGATCATTGGTGATACTAATGAATGCAATTTTTTTTAATGCCATAAAACAAAATGTGCCAACACACAGAGGATCTGCATAATGCCATGAATTGGTATTTTCCAAATGATAAATGATGTTATAAAATCATTCATAAGTAAAAGATCCATTCAGTTATGCAGTACAAGAATTTAATTAATATGGCTTCAGATTACACATTAAAACTAACCTTTAAGAAACTACCAATTGTGAAATTTTGGTGTAGTATCAAAGAATATCCACAATTACCTGAAAAAGTACTAAAATACTGTTCCCTTTTCCAAATGCATAGCTATGTGAGCCTGGATTTTCTTCATGTAGTTCAACTAAGACAATATACACAAAAGGTTGATTGTAGAAGCATTGGAGAATCCAGATTATCCTCTATTAAGTTCAACATTGAAAAGATTTGCAAAACTGTTAAAACAGTGCCACTCTTCTAATTTTTGTTTTGGAAAATATAGTTGATTTCTATAGAAGTATTTTATTTATGTTAATATGTACTGGGTTTGTTGTTTTTTAAATAAATTTAATAGAGCTTTAAAATTTTGCTAAAATAGGAGTGCCTGGGTGGCTCAGTCGGTAAGCATCCGACTTTTGTCTCAGGTCACAATCTCAGGTTCATGGATTCGAGCCCCATTATCAGGCTCTATGCTGACAGCTCAGAGCCTGGAGCCTGCTTCAGATTCTGTGTATCCCTGTCTCTTTGCCCCTCCCCTGCTTGCACTCTTTCAAAAATAAATAAAAACACTAAATTTTTTTTTTATTTTGCTAAAATAGACATACATATATGTAATCCACATAAATAAAAGCACTTTGGGTCCTCAATAATTTTTGAGACCACAGATGAGTGATGAGACCAAAAGTTTAAGAACTGATCAAGTTATACAAGGCATTATTAATGAGAGATAATATCTCCAATAACCTGAGGTGAATTGTATTCCAAGTATATAAGGGATGCAAAAGGGATACAGCCATAGATTCATTTACCCTTCCATAAGGGTAAGAAACTATTAATTTGGGACAAGAAAGTATTGATTTGGGACATACACTAATAGAAGTAACTCTCTAAAATTTTGGTAACATTAAGTCACAGCCCCTTTCTTCGATATAGACAGTTTCCTTAAAGCTTGTCTCCTTTAAAGAAAGCAACTGAATTTAATAACAGAACTCAACCAATTTGGGGAACTGCCCTAAAAAAGAAGTTGTGTTTTTAAAGCAAAATCCAACAGAATGATCCCTTTAGATTTTTTCCTATTGATTAAATGTCCTAGTATTTCAGTGTTAACATTTGGAATTTATTGTATCACTTTATATTTATATAGCTTGTCAAATGCTTATTTTCTCAAGAACCTTCTACCAGACTAAAGCTTAATTTCAATAAAAAAGTGAAAATTGACAACTGAAGCAATCTTACGCTTTTCACTTACTATAAGAAAAAATATAATTTTGAGGACAGTTCTCAGATCAGTGAAAGCACAAGAAAAAACAGCACTCCTATATGTAAAAAGTGGGAGTAACAGTGGTAGAATCTTCTTGAATTTACAAAAGTATTTATAGCCTCCTCTCCACCAACTCTGTATCACATCACCCACTTCATTTCTTTCCTTCCTAGCACTGCATCACTCCTAAAGTTTTTTAAAAGATTAAAAAATCTGTTTTTTAGAGTATTATCTTTCCCATTAATGTATAGGCTTTGTAATAGCAGGAGCTTTACTTACTAGTGTATCTGAGCCTAAGACATCTCCTATCAGAGAACAAGTATTCAAAAAAGTCTAAATAATTAATAGTCAAAGAATTATTATTTTTATAAAAGTAAACACAAAAATATTTTGGAAAAAACTTATTTGTCCATCAAACCTGAATGATTAAGAACAGTATGGGGTACCTTCCATTCAGTAAAATACCAAGAAGTTCTTAAAAATAATATGGCAGATCTACAAGTAACTAGAATGGAAAGACCTAAGGCACATTAAGTGAAAAATATAAGCTGTCAAATACATCAGTATTGTTATCTGTGTGTTGAGAGGAAAAACACATACACATACAAAACAACAGAAAAACCATGGAAAGATAATACCTTATTGGTAAGTAGTCAATTCTAGGAAGAGAGAATAGAGAGATTAAGAGTGGTCATGGGTAACTTCTGCTCTACTTATACAATTTAAATTTCTTCAAATCACATATACTAATGCAAATTGCTTATATAACTATTCAATTTTTTTAAAAATCAACTTCTAAGAGAAAGTCAACATATCAACCAGGGTCCAGTCCTGTCCTACACAGGAAATTCACTATAGATAATCAGTTACAAAAAAAGAGGAAAGCACGGCAAATCACACACTACCAACAGCCGAGAGTTTCTATGACTTCTAGGACTAAAAGGACAGTAAAACGAAAATAGTATCTATCACCAGATCAAAGAAACCTGGGATGGTGTTACAACCTTAGTGTGATCTGCTCAGTGGACCACAGAAGAAGAGACTATTAATGGGACACAGAACTGCTAGACTTGGCTCAAAGAAGAGTAGGGAAATATGCCAGCTTCTTTCCTCATCTCATCAACCAATCTTTTGTTAGTGCCTACCTTAGCCAAATCCAGAAAGCAAGTGGGCCTAGTCAAATCATCACTTTAAACTTACACAATGTTATCTGTCAATTATAGCTCAATACAGCTGGGGGCAAAAACACAGAAAACACACATAAAAAGCAAAAGAGCCTAGGAAACACAATTCCCTGTGATATAGAACAAGTATGGAAAAGGCAGGGATAGATCTGACAGCAAACTGGCTGACTAGCAAGCCCAGCCAGTTATCAATATGTGCCCTACTTCCTATATTTTATGGCAGCATATGATACTCACATATGGTGGCTCAAAGTCTATTTTAAGTCTTATTGAAGAATTAAACAAGAGAATCTGATTTGAGCGAAGTGGAGGGGAATTAAAATTACAAAATACAACAGTGGGGGGAGGGAAGTAAAAGATTAAAAACACTTATTTCCTAGAGGGGCAAATTTACCAAAATAAGTCATATAGATTATACAAAATTTCATTATATCAAATCCCCCTATGCCTGGGAGGAATTTCTGGAAATATGAGACAAAGTTAAGTTTTCAGGAATTAAAGGTCAGCTTAGAGACCAGGAATTAAATTTAAACTTAGACTTACCAATATGCATTTTCAGTGTCTTCTTCTAAAACCATTTTTAAAAAATGTTTATTTTGAGAGTATATGTGAGTGTGGGAAGGGGAGAGAGAGAGAGAGAGAAAGAGAGAGAGAATTCCAAGCTGACTCCACACTGTCAGTGCAGAGCATGATGCGGGGCTTGATCCCACAACCATGAGATTAAGACCTGAGCTGAAATCAAGAGTCAGACGCTTAACTGACTGAGCCACCCAGGTGCCCCATCCTAAAACCATTTTAGACAAATATACCTAAAACCTACATGTTAAAAAAACAATAAAACAAAAGTCTAGGTTAGCAACTAAAAAAGAACTGCTTTTTAATAAAAATGCCAATATATGAAAAGAAAAGCCTAATTTCATTTAAGCATCCTACTGGTCTTAGACCAGAAACTGGCAAACTTTTTCTGTGAAGGACCAGATGGCAAATATTTTAGGCTCCAGAGGCCATATAGTCTGTGTTGCAGCTATTCAATTCTGTGAAAGGAGCCATAGCTGACATGTAAATGAACAGATGTGGCTCTGTTCCAATAAATCTTTATGGACATTAAAATTTGACTTTCATGTAAGTTTCACATGCACAAATTATTCTTTGATTTTTTTTTCCAACTATTTAAAATGTACAAGTCACTTTCAGCTCACAGGCCATATGATAAGATAACAGGCCCTGAGTCAAATGTGACCAATGGATCACAGTTTACTGATCTCTGGTCTCAGACAAATATGTCATGGAGCTCTACATTTTAAGACTAGATTTGGGTCTCCCCTGCCCAAGTGGCTGTGGTATTTAACCATTTTAAACTGTTAAACAAGAACTAATCTATCCATATTTTTATTACAATCTATCAGCAATAGAGAAAAGTTTTTAACAAAGTTGTCAGACATTAAATTATAGTTTCTAATCCAAAGAATCTTATGTAAATACATTTAATCTACACAAAAACATAGCAGAGCACTTCAGAGTCTGTCACAGTATTCAAACAGAGCGAATTTAAGAAAAACCTTGACCCTAACATACAGGTATTCAATTCCTTTGGCTCACATCTGTGACAAGAGAGTGGCCAACTATTAGCTCACAGGTTCTGGTAAGAGATGTCAATGCCATTATTATTATTTTTTTTTTTACAAGATGCAAAAGCATATCTTTCATTTTAGAATAAATTAATAAACTCCAGGCAATATAATACAAATGCCTCAGATAACCATATCTCATCAAAATCTCCAATATATAAATACAATTGCCAAAAGAATTCCAAGTTCATCCATTCTTCTACCAATCTTTAACAAATGTAGTCTATTAGAAAGCTTGTATTTTTATAGTACAGCTCCAGTCCCTTGCAGAATCATATTTTCTGATCTTATTTCAGCATTTCACCTATAATTTGCCCAAAAGGATGTTATAAGAAATTGCTGCACAAAACCCAATACCATATTTACTATAAATAGGATTACAGAAACTTTCATCTAGTGTATCATATATCACCTTTTTTATGAGAATCCATGGGAGAAATTTCTCCAGCCCAGTGCCATCTATGAACTCTTTTCAAGAGACTTCTGTGCCTTTTACCTTATAGATACTACATATACCATAATCCAGTATAAAATTCTCTTTTATTTAGCTGTAAAACCAAGCCTTCACAGTTCACCTTTCGTAACTGTAAGGACTATGGCATACATTTGTATGTACTTGCAAAATCAGTTCCAAATCATTAATTTTTTTTTCTCCCCGAAGTTTCTTTTGAAAACAATCCTAACACAGTGTTTAGGTAAGCTAGCTCAAATTGAGACGTAAGTATAAAGTAGAATTAGAAGCTGCTGCACACACATATACAAGCATCAATCAACTGGGGATGGGGGAGGGAACTACCTCAAACAGCTGCAATTTGTTCTTTGTGTGGCTTCAACAAAATCCCAGGATGCTATTTTATCAGGTATCTCTTCTTCAGACAGACCACCTGATGAAGCTGAATATTTCCTCCTAAGATGTGAAATTATAAAATTCTTTAGAATTCATAGTTTCCTATAACCATGAATGAAGCATTAAAATTGAATTTTTAAAAATCAATTTTTTACATTAAAGCCACAAATGACTGTTTATACTTTAAACATCTCCTATTTAGAAACTACCAACATGCAATTTTTAAACTTGAAAATGAAAACACATACTTGTTCTGTGCTCTGTTCATATTGCATTCTTGCCAAACTCTATCCACCACATGATTTGCTAATTTTCTGGGTATTTTCCCACCATGGTGGCTAGTACTATCAGAGTTGAAGCCATCAGATACTGAAGAAAATTTGACCCACTTCTGGGCTGACTGAGGATCAACTGAAAACAAACCAAAAAGAATAGGCTATAGGAAAATAAAAGTAGATTTAAAGTAACATTATTGGAGTGTGTTGGGGTGTGGGGTTTGTTTTTTTTTTTTGGCTTGTTAACTTGTGATACAACCTACTCCACTGTTATCTGATATGCCTACTTATATTTTGAGGCAAAAAAGCATGTTCCTTTATTTAAAACACAGAAAGTGAAAAATCCGAACAGAGGATGTAAACTTGATGGTAGTGTTGTATCAATGTTGACTTCCTGACTTAGAGTATTAAATGGTAGTTATATAGGAGAGTGTTCCTACGTTTGGGAAATACAGAGTACTTAGGCGTAATGGGGCATCATGTCTGTAGCTTATTCTCAAATGGTTCACAAAAAGACCAATGATAATGAATGTGTACATCTAGAAAGGGTGATGGAACAAATGCTTACAGTATGGGAACCTAAATGAGGGAGTTCTTTGTATTGTACATGCAAATGCTTCCGTAAGTCTCAAATTACTTCAAAACAATTTTTAAGTCTTGATGTATTCAAAATAACAGATTTATAACTAGTACTAATTAAACAGATCAGTACAATACCTGTTTGGACCTCCTCAGGAGATGTAGGTGGTGTAAGAGTAACTGAAGACATAGCAGGATCTCTTGTGGAAGCAGGCACTTGGTGGACACCCAAGCAAGAAGCTGAACAATGAGAGGACCCCACAGAGCTAGGAGTGGGAATGTCTGACTGAGGGACTAGAACAAAGCATGCCGGGTAGACCATTCGGACACCAGCTGAAAGGAAAAAATGATGGGCAAGAATCACCACTGTGATTGTAGTGGGATTAGTTTCATTGAAAAGTACTATAATGGAAAAATACATACAATATGATCACAAAATGTTTAAATAAAATTAAAATATATTTAATATATTTTTAAAAATATATGCTCCTTTTAGCATAAAATTTTTCTGGAAGAAACCAGGAGAAGCTCTTAATACCTTCAATGCTTACCTTCAGAGAGAGAGAAGAAAGCAGCTTTCTCTTTTCATTTTTGGATTTTCTAACCATGAGTGTATATTACTTTTAAATCTTTATTTGCAAATTTGACAAATTATAATGTGTATTACTTTCAAAGAATTTTTAAGTTCAGGGGTGCCTGAGTCGCTCAGTCTGTTGAGCGTCCAACTTTGGCTCAGGTCATGATCTCACAGCTTGTGGTTTCAAGCCCCACGTCAGGCTCTGTGCTGACAGCTCAGAGCATGCTTTGGATCCCCTGTCTCCCTCTGTCTCTGCCCCACCTCCACTTGCACTCTGTCTCTCTCTCTCTTCCTCTCAAAGATAAAATAAACATTAAAAAAAATTAAAATTAAAAAAAATTTTTTTAAGAATTTTTAAGTTTAAAAAAAGGTATTCTGGGCACTCAATTATGGACCAGGGGCACACGGGTGGCTTGTTCAGTTAAGCTTCTGACTTCGGTTCAGGTCGTGATCTCATGGTTCATGAGATCAAGCCCCATGTCAGGCTCTGCACTGACAGCATGGAGGCTGCTTTAGATTCTCTATCTCCCTCTCTCTCTGCCTCCCCGACTTGTTCTCTCTCAAAAATAAATATTAAAAAAAAAAACAAGAATTATGGGCCATATTCTGCTTTCTTCTTTATATACCTCTTTTTATGAAAACCTAATATGTTTATGCTTTGTTTCTGGTTTTGTAACAACTACTCTGGTAGAAATGTATTTACTGAAATTGAATAATGGTATTCTTTTTATTAAAAGACCTCAAATAAGGCAATCTTCATATATATAACATTCCCATATGATTCCATTAAATACTGTTGCAGATTCTAATACTAATTATCTGCTCAATTATACATTCCCCACAACCTCCCATCTACACCCCATTGTTAGGCCTGGCTGTGTGACCTGCATGCGATATAGACCAGATCCCAACATAGCTTTAAATGTGCTGGCAATATTAGTACAGCCTCTCTGTTTTCTGTCCTTTGCCGCAAGATTAGCATATCCCAAACATAGTTTACTTTGTTAGTCTGGGTCCCTGAATAAGAAGACACAGAGTAGAGCCCATATGAAAAAAACTGACCTGGGAAGAGCAGATAAAAGCCACAAATCTTTACTTACGTTTTCTACGTTTTAAAAGTTATCAGAGTCAACAGTTTTAAGAAATGCGAAAATACTACATAACACAGGTTGTCATCTTTCCAGCTTCAAATGTTATTTATTCACAATTATTTTCTTCCCACCTGTAGCAAGCTTACCTCTAGGTGGAATAGGTTTCCTTGTCCCAATGACTTTGGCATGGCAAAGTGACTAGTTCTGTCTAATGGAGTGTGAAGAAATGAAATGTAACATACATATCATCCTAGCAGAAGCTTTAAATACACTTAAATGGTTACACTCAGTCCTTATTATTTCTTTGTTCTTGTACGAACAGCATGTCCCAGATACTAGGTATTCACTGAACCTAGGTTGCAGAATGAGAAGATACAAGGAGCCAAACCACAACCAAGCTCCAGCCTTTACGTAATGTGAGGAGAAAAATAAAGGAGAAATAAATGTTTAATGTTGAAAGCCACTGAGGGATTAGAATTGTTCATTATTCAACAAAATCTAACTAATACATACAGTCACATATTTTCCCCTTAGAATTAATATTCAGAATCCATACCAACAAGAACTTCTACTGCAGCTAAAGAATCATCTTCCCAATCCATATCTTCCTGTTTTTCTTCAGACAACTCCTTTAAGCAAGATGAGATAGGATAGAATTGTTTCCATTCACCAATCAATTTTTTTGTAGCTGAATCAGACATCTTGAATGCTTGTCCTGTGAGTGTGCCATTTAGTCCAAATGGGCTTAAGATTACTAGAAACCCAAGAGACACGAAGTAAGTAACTGAAGACTGTTACATCAAATAAGATCACACCGAATAGCTTGACAAGTAATTATGCAATTCTAAAAAAGAAAAGGAAACCCAAAATGATCATTCTAGAGAAAAATTAATTCATTATACTTCATTATAGTGAAGATAAAGTACAATACTGAATTTATTATAAAATCTTAAAATTCTGTTCACTCAAAAATCTCACATGGAAAGAATTTCAATATGAGCTGGGGACATATGTATATCCTTCAACTTCTCTTGATTTCCAGTAAGAAAGAGCAATTTGAGAAAAAAACTGTGTGCATGTGTGCATGTATATACTTATTACATACTGCCATGTAAATTTTAAAAAAGCAAATACTGGGTTCAAAATTAAAACAAGAACACATTGCCAGTCCTTAAAAAATAAATCAGCAATCTTGTATAAATATTATTAAAGTTGCTGTGTACGAAGGTTAAAAATGGTTTATGTGACTGCACACGAAAGAGGACTTTGAAAACATGAACATGCTTTTTAAAACATAAATGCTATTTAAAAGAATACTTTAAAATACCCTACCATTCATGTACAGAATTTTTTAAATAATATTTTTATTAAAAAACTTATTTCATTTACTTAAAACTCTAATAGGGAAGAAGAAAATAAACTACATTAGAATTATCAGTAGGCTAAAGATTCAGGGGAAATCTCATTAATACCAAAATTTAAGATTATTAATTGCAGTAAGAATTTTCCTGAAACAAATGAAATATCTAAGCCAATAAAATAGTCTACCTTGAAATGGGCTATTAGACTGCTGAGCAAGGGTGATATGCTCTTCGCTAAGAAGGTATACAGGTTGATGTTGGTTAATTTCCACACTGGTACAAACATTGCTGTCTCCATGCAAGAAAAAGGTGAAAGAGCAGGACAAGTGTTCACTAATAGAGAAGAAAAAGTTGTATTTTAGTGATGATTAATAGCCAAAAAAATAAGTTAACTTGCTTTTCTTTATTAATAAGTTATACTACAAAAATGCACATTCTCTTTAACCTAGAAACTCTACTTCATCATCTGAAGGGGAAAAATAACAACAAAATCACAGATATGAGGCAAGATTTAGTTTTAAGAAATGTTCTTCACAGCACTGCTTATAGTAGAAAAAGCTGTAAATAAAGGAATCAGTAAACAAGTTAGGTACATCCACACATACCATTATAGTATAGCCACCAAAATAAGTATAGGTGGAGTAAAAGTGGAGTGAGTTTAATGGAAAGGGTAGGCTACCAAAATGGTATAATCTCAATTTTTTAAAAAACAAAAGGTTCCCTTGGTGAAAAAAAAAAAATCTAAGCGTGCAACAGAAGGATGACCTATTTTTTATTTTTGTATTTTTTTTCTCTTCTATATAAGAAATTAAATACAACTATATTTTCTCATTTTATTATTTCTGAAACTGGGCTGCATACCATTAGTCAAGCATTTTTTTTTAATGTTTTATTTATTTCTGAGAGAGAGAGCATGAGCAGGGAAGGGTCAGAGAGAGGGAGACACAGAGTCTGAAACAGGCTCCAGGCTCTGAGCTGGCAGTCAGCACAGAGCCTGAAGAGGGGCTCAAACCCACGAGCCATGAGATCATGACCTGAGCCGAAGCCGGACACTTAACCAACTGAGCCACCCAGGCGGCCCCCTATTAGTCAAGCATTTAATGTACTGCCCTCCCCTGATTCCCAATAAGGTATTTTAAAGCAATGATGGGTCTTACAGTTGAAGGTATCCTAGAATCAAAGTTGTATGCAGAGCATCTTATGAAATTTAGATATGGCTGGGAAAATCAAAGCTCCCAAGAGGAAAGCAAATGTATCCTTATGATAAAATTTAGGAAGGACAAATGGCCCAGAAGACTGTACATTAAGAATAATCTACTTTTCTTATCTCTTCTCCACACATTTATCTTAAGAATTTGTCTTAAAGAACCAGTTTTTTAAAAAATATAACCATTAATAAACTAAAAGCCTATCGGAGATAGTAATTCAAGCCCTCTTGAATTAATTCTGGAGAAGTCAAGGACACAATAATTTTTTTTTTTAATGTTTTATTTATTTCTAGGAGAGAGACAGCATGAGTAGGGGAGAGTCAGAGAGGGAGACACAGAATCCGAAAGAGGCTCCAGGCTCTGAGCTAGCTGTCAGCACAGAGCCCGAAACGAGGCTCGAACCCACGAACCGTAAGATCATGACCTGAGCCGAAGTTGGACACTTAACCAACTGAGCCACCCAGGCGCCCCATGGACACAATAAATTAAGTTATAATAAAAGTAATTATATACCTAACGAAAGTCGGAAAATAAGTCAGAAAGGTGAAGAGTAACGGAGAGCTGAGAGTTTCTTCATTTTATATACATATCAGGGAGGCAAAAGATAACATAACTAATAAAGTAAATTATCTTTCCTGGTAAAGAATCAATAGACTCTATCTAAAGTTGGTTAATCAAGACCTAGAGGAATAAGCATCTCTGGAATTATAGCAGTAACCACCAGAAATAGTAAGCAAAAAAGCTAAAACACAAAAAATAGAAAACTAAACCTGATTACTTCTAGGGAATGGGACTAGAGCAATTAAACACAGATCTTTAAGTTTCCAAAATTCCTAATACCATTCTGTACTATTTTAATCATGTTACTTTTACCTTCTTAAAATTATGAATTCTACAGTAATGATTACTGTATCTTTCTCCACCTCAGTAGCTTCTGTTGTTTTTTATTTAAGAAAACATATTTGGAATAACTTTAAATTTACAGAAAAGTTGCAAAGGTATCACAGAGAGCTCCTGTATACCATTTACACAGTTTGCCCTAAAGTGAAACATTTTACATAATCATGCTAAGTTTGTCAAACAAGTAATTAACACTGGTACATTAATTCCAGTCTTTATTTGGATTTCACTAGATTTTCCACTTACGGTATTTTTCTATTTCAGGATCCAATCCAAGATACCAAATGCATTTAATCCCCCTAATCTGCCTTACTGAGACATTACTGATAAAGCCAAACAGTTTTTTAACAGGAAATAAAACTGCCTGAACTATTTTAATAAACATATTAAGCTTGTTTCTCATCTGATTGAAAAACTAATCCTACTGCAACATCTACTGGTTGAGTAATTACAAAGCCTACAGACATTTGCTTTGGAATAAGAGTAAAATCTAAAATAATCACCAAAAGAAGGATTTAACTAATAACTTTAAGAACTGTCCATCCAAAAGCAAACCATTACTAATGCCAATTTAGAGTAAACTCAATTTTAGGGGTACCTGGGTGGCTCAGTCAGTTGGACATCCAACTTCAGCCTAGGTCATGATCTCACCATTCCCGGGTTTGAGCCCTGCGTCGGGCTTTGCACTGACAGCCTAGAGCCTGTTTCAGATATTCTCTCTCTCTCTCTCTCTCTCTCCCTCTCTCTCTCTCTCTCTGCCCCTTCCCTGTTCATGCTCTCTCTCAAAAATAAATAAACATTAAAAAAATTTTTTAATGAAATAAAGTAAACTCAATTATATTATTGCTTTCCAGCAGTATTTTCCAAGAGTAGTAAGGTACCTATGCTGTAAAACAGACAAAATACCTACCCAAACATAAACTTAACTCCAAATACTTAAAACAAAATGTATACACACAACCACATTCAAAAGAACTCTGCATTAAACTTAGTTAACTATTCAGATCTAAATGCACTAAGCTACCAAGTAAAATCAAGTATTATTCCTTTATTCAACAAATATTTTATGGCTAAGCACATGACACTATTTAATTACAGTTATGGTAAGTGCTATAAAAAACAGGTACAGGATGCTATGAGAAGGCCTTAAGACCTAGATAATGAAAATAAACTTTAATTCCTAAGCAGAAAACAATCAACTTGGTACCCTGGATAACAACGGAAAAGTTATTCTTATGCTTCATGGTAAGTTACATCATGGCACCTATTTCTTCTCCAACCTCATCTCTTTACTAGTCTTCCTTTAATACTTTTCCTTCTCCGTCAACGGGCCTCTCTGCAGTTCCTTATACATACCAGGCCTTTGTACCTACTGTTACTCAATCTGAAACACTCTACATATCTACATTCACCTTTATTAGATTTTTTTATTCAGATATCTCATAAGTGCAATCTTCACTGATCATCCTAGTTTACACTGACCCATAATTCCTCTTCTAGGGTTGGTTTGTTTGGCTAAATAATCACAATATAATGTGTTACACAGTTTATTTCTTACAGTCATCCCAGAAGGTAAGCTCTATTGGGGGAAGAATCTGTCTCCTTTGTTCAATGCTGTATCCTCAGCTTTCAGAATAGGTCCTTAACACATAGTAGGAATGCACTAAATACTGTAGGATAAATTCTTTATCTGAACTACTTATTTCTTTTTTAAAAATAATTATTTTGAAGGCGTAAGAGAGCATGTGCATGTGAGGGAGGGGCAAAGAGAGAGGGAGAGAGAGAATCCTAAACAGGCTCCACACTGTCGGCTCAGAGCCCAAAACGGACCAACTTGAACCAAAATCAAGAGTCAGAAGCTTACCAGATTGAGACAGCCAGCCACCCTCTGAATTACTTATTTCTAATCAAACATTCCTTATCAAGTCTGTATCTATATAGTTGTCCAAGCCAGAAATGTAAATCACCCTAAACTTTTCTTTTTTCCTAAACTCCCTATAATTAACTAATCCATCAGCAATCCCTACTGATTTTAGGTCTGGTAAGTATCTATGATTTGTCAATTGTCTTTTTAAGGTCTGAATAACTATTAAAATCTCTCATTTATCTTCTTGCATTCTAATGCTGCCAGCAATCTTTCTAAAAATTAATTCTGATCATGTAACTGGTAGGCTCAAAATCAATGGTTCCCCAATGCCTTAAGGACTGAAACAACAACCTTAGCACAGACTTTAGTCCCTTCAGAATCCAATCCTTGCCTAATTCTCCAGGCAGAGGTATTTAATCCAATAAGTACCCCTCCTTTGTTACCACAAATTCCTCCCCACTTAATCATTCTCCAACACTCCTTTAAACATCATCTCTGTGTTCCTGAATAGTCTATGCTTATCATAGTATTTATTATAACACTACTATTATTTATTCAACTAACTGAACTCCCTGCCAGGTTGCAAATTCCTCGATAAAAAAAAATTCTAACTTTAATATTGGTAGAAAATTGAGTTATTGGTCCCAATTCTTCACCTCCTTTCATTTCTTTAATCATGGTAAAAAAAACCACAACATAAAATTTATCATCTTAACCATTTTTAAGTGTGCTGTTCAGTAATGTTAAATATATTCATATCATTTTGAAACAGATCTCCAGAACGTTTCATCATGTAAATCTGAAATTACACCCATTAAACAACAATTCCCTCTTTTTATATCATCCCAGGCCCTGGCAACCACCATTCTACTTTCTGCTTCTACAAATTTGACTGCTTTTTTTTCTAAGTAGGCTCCACTTTGCAGTGTGAAGCCCAGTGCAGGGCTTAAACTCATAATTCTGAGATCAAGACCTGAGCTGAGATCAAGAGTTGCATGCTTTGGGGCGCCTGGGTGGCTTAGTCGGTTAAGCGTCCGACTTTCGCTTAGGTCATGATCTCGCGGTTTGTGGGTTCGAGCCCCGCGTCGGGCTCTGTGCTGACTGCCAGCTCAGAGCCTGGAGCCTGTTTCAGAGTCTGTGTCTCCCTCTCTCTCTGACCCTCCCCTGCTCACGCTGTCTCTCTCTCTCCTAGAAATAAATAAAAATATTTTAAAAATATTAAAAAAAAAAAAAAAAAAGGGTTGCATGCTTAACCAAGTAAGCCACCCAGGCACCCAAAATCGGACTACTTTAGATCTACCTCATGTAAGTAGACTCATATGGTTTCTGTCTTTATGACTGGCTTTTTTCACTTAGCATAATATCCTGAAGGTCGATCCATGGTGTAGCATGTGACAGGATTTCTTTCCTTCTACATGTTGAATAAAAATCCACTGTGTACATAACACATTTGCTTAACCATTCATCCATCAATGGACATTTGGGTTGTTTCTACCTCTTGGCTATTGGGAATAGTGCTGCTATGAACACGGGTGTGCAAATCTCAAGATCCTGCTTTCCTATAGTCATCAAGACAGTATGGTACTAGCACAAAAACAGACATACAGATCATTGGAAAACAATAGAAAACCCAGAAATGGACCCACAACTATATGGTCAACTAATCTTCGACAAAGCAGAAAAGAATATCCAATGGGAAAAAGTCTCTTCAACAAAAGCTGTTGGGATAACTGGGCAACAACATACAGAAGAATGAAAATGGATCCCTTTCTTATACCATTCACAAAAATAAATTCAAAATGGATGAAAGACCTAAATATGAAACAGGAAACCATCAAAATCCTAGAGAACACAGGCAACAATCTCTTTGACAATGGCCATAACTATTTCTTACTAGACACATCTACAGAGGCAAGTGACACAAAAGCAAAAATGAACTACTGGGAGTTCATCAAAATAAAAAAGGCTTTGCACAGCAAAGAAAATAATCAACAAAACTAAAAGGTAACCTTACGGAATGGGAGGAGATATTTGCAAACAATATACTGGATAAAGGGTTACTATCCAAAATCTAGAAAGAACTCATCAAACTTAATACTTAAAAAAACAAATAATCCTGTTAAGAAATAGAACAGGGCACTTGGGTGGCTCAGTTATTATGCATCTGGCTTTGGCTCAGGTCATGATCTCACAGTTCATAAGTTTAAGTCTCACATCAGATGAACTCGAGCCCCACTTCAGGTGAGCCTTGCTTCTCTCCCCGCCCCCCTCACCCCCCACCCAAGACTCTCTCTCTCTGCCCCTCACTCACTCACGCTCTCTCTCTCAAAAAAAAAAAAAAAAAAGGCAANGGAAACAACAGATGCTGGCAAGGATGCAGAGAAAGGCAAACCCTCTTACACTATTGGTGGGAACGTATACTGGGGCAGCCACCCTGGAAAACACTACGGAGGTTCCTCAAAAAGTTAAAAATAGAACTATCCTACAACCTAGCAATGGCACTACTAGGTATTTACCCAAAGGACACAAAATACTAATTCAGAAGACATGCCCCAATGTTTACAGCAGCATTAACAACAATAACCAAACTATGGAACAAACCCAAATATCTATCTACTGATGGATAAAAATATGGTTCATACATATATACGATGGTAAGTTACTCAGACGTTAAAAAAAATGAAATCTTGCCATTTGCAATGATGTGGAGTTAGAGTGTGTTATGCTAAATGAACTAAATCAGTCAGTGAAAGACAAATACCATATGATTTCACTCATATGCAGAATTTAAGAAACAAAACAGATGAACACAGGGGGGAAAAAAGGGAGACAAAACATAAAATAGACTCTTAGCTACAGAGAACAAACTGAGGGTTGCTGGAGGGGAGGTCGGTCGGGGGGATGAGCTAAATGGCTGATGGGTATTAAGGAGGGCACTTGTAGTGATGAGCACTGGGTATTATATGTAAGTGAGAAATCACTATATTATACTCCTGAAATAAATATTACACTATATTAACTAACTAGAATTTAAATAAAATCTTAAAAAAGAAAACAAAAGACAAACAAAAAAGATCCTGCTTTCCAACATCTTAGAAGTAGAATCACTGGATCATAGAATAGTTCAATTTTTAATTTTTTGAGGAACTTCTGTAAGGTTTTCCATAGCAGTTGCAGCATTTTTCAATCCCACCAACAGTGCACCAAGGGTTCCTATCTCTCTATCCTCACTAACGTTTGTTACTTTTTTCTTTTCTTTTCTTTTCTTTTTTTATAGTAGCCATCCTAGAAGATGTGAGGTGGTATCTCATTGTGGTTCTGACTTGCATTTCTGATTGTATGCTGATCATCTTTTTTTTTTTTAATAGTTTGTCAGGTTGGTTTCCATATAACACACAGTGCTCATCCCCAAGTGTCTTTTTTTTTTAATGCGCTTATTGGCCATCTGTATTCTTTGAAGAAATGTCTTTCCAAGTCTTTTGCCCATTTTTAAATTGTGTTACTTGACTTTTTGTTGTTGAGTTGTAGTTCTTTATACATGCTGGATATTAACGCCTTATCTACGATTTGCAAACATTTTCTCCCAATCCATAAATTGCCTTTTCACTGATTATGTCCTCTGATGCATAAAGGTACTTAAGTTTGATATAGTTCCAGTTATCTATATTTGCTTTTGTTGCCTATGCTTTTGATATCATAACCAAGAAATTATTAGCAAATCTAAAGTCAAAAAGCTTTCTCCCTACTTTCTTCTGCAAGTTTTACTGTTTTAGGTCTTATTTAGATTTTAATCCCTTTTTGAGTTCATTTTTTGAAATAGTGTAAGATAAAGGCCAACTTCATTCTTTTACATGTGGATACTAAGTTTTCCCAACAGCATTTATTAAAGAGATTGTCTTTTCCCCACTGAGTGGTACTGCCACCCTTGTCAAAATTTCTGGACTTTCTATTCCATTGTTTTACATGTCTGTGTGCTAGTACCACATTGTTCTTTTTTTGGTTTTAATTTTTTGTTTTAACATTTATTTATTTTTGAGAGACAGAGACAGGGCACGAGCCAATGAGGGGCAGAGAGAGAGAGGGAAATACAGAATCCAAAGCAGGCTCCAGGCTCCAAGCTGTCAGCACAGAGCCCGACACAGATCTCAAACTCACAAACTGAGATCATGACCTGAACTGAAGTCAGATGTTTAACTGACTGAGCCATTCAGGCACCCCAGTATCACACTGTTTTGATTACTATAGCTTTGCAATATGTTTTGCTCACCGTCTTTTTAGTTGTCGTTTTTAAAAATTTAATTTTTAAGAAATCTTTAAACCCAACGTGGGGCTCAAACTCACAACCACAAGATCAAGAGTCACATGCCTCACCAACTAAGCCAGCCAGGCACCCCACTCTTTTATCCAGGCTCTTTGGTGTAACATTGTAGTTACTCTCGTTAGAGGTGAAATATACTTCCCCAACCTTGACTCAGACTTGCTTTGTACTTGCTTTGGCCAAGCTTTGTACAAACTTTGGCAGAGCTTAAAACATGCATATACAGTCTGGATTGCTCTCCAGTGCTTCTTTCATTGCCATGAGAATTATATAAAATACACCTCTACCAAACCTATAGTTCACAGTATGGACTAGATTGGCTAACCCTTAGCTGATGAGCAGACATATTAATGAAAACATAGAACTGATGTTACAGCTCCATGTTTTGGGGGTGGTTTGTTACACAGCAATGGCCAATACAGAAATTGGAACCAAAAGTGAGATGCTACCATGACAGAAATCTAAATATGTGACACTGGCTTTAGGACCACATTAGCAAGGAACAGGACACTGAAAAGTGATGAAGGAAATTATAGGGGGGCTGGGAAAATGGTGACCCATGTTATATAATGGAGAAATACATCATAGAACTGTTGCCTGAAATAATCTAGAAGACAGAAAATGTACCTAATGAATTTACAGAGTTGAGAGAACAGATCAAGTCAAAATGTAATTTGATTGTTACTAGCTATACTTCATAAGGTACTAAAAGACAGAGATAAACTAAAAAAAAAAAAACTTGATGGTCTGCAAACATAATTTACAGAGAATACAGACAACTCAGAAACTGTAGGCTAGAAAATAAAACTATTTCTCAACAAAGTGATGGTGTGGCCTATATATAACCCAGCTTCAAGGAAAAGACCAGATAAAGAGGATGATTCTAATACCCTTTGTTAAAAATACACAGATTCTTGATACCAGTTGAAACATTAAGATTTTCAAATATTACTCCTAGGCCTCCATACATTTTCCTCAAAGAACGTATCTAAAGTAAACAAGTATATATGCAATATTTTGTTACTATATGTGGAAATACATATATAACCATATTTGTACTTTTCTTTCTCTGAATGTCCTCTTTTTTGACACAGTTCTTCTATAATTGTTAACGTTGAGAAACACAGCATATAATTTCTAAGTAGCATTTTTGTCTTAGCCAACCACTAATGTTTAATTTCTGAGAGAGATTGGCCCGTTTTATGTATTGACATAAAACAGGCAGATAATTCTCAAAGCATTTCTCTCTAAACAATAAAAAAAAGGATATGACAATTTAAAACAAGACAAATGCTAAAAAAAAAAAAAAAGTCTTAAGAAAA
>NW_027532856.1:2952674-2953125 GCF_008692635.1 Crocuta crocuta
CATATTCGAGGGAACCTGGGTGGCTCAGTCAGTTAAGCGTCCGACTGCGGCTCAGGTCATGATCTCGCAGTTCGTGGGTTCAAGCTAGCTCAGAGCCTGGAGCCTGTTTCAGATTCTGTGTCTCCCTCTGTCTCTGCCCCTCCCCTACTCATGTTCTGTCTCTCTCTGTCTCAAAAATAAATAAACTATAAAAAAATTTTTTATAAAAAAATAAAAAAATAAAATTCATAATAAACTAGAGTGACTGTATATTTTTATACCATTACCAGTTTTTTTTTTATTTTTGGGTTTTTTTTTTTAATTTTCTTAATGCTCATTTATTTTTGATAGAAAGAGGAATGGGGGGAGGAGGGGCAGAGAGAGGGGGAGACACAGAATCTGAAGCAGGCTCCAGGCTCTGAGCTAGCTGTCAGCACAGAGCCCGACACGGAGCTCGAATCCACGAACCATG
>NW_027532856.1:2953144-2977199 GCF_008692635.1 Crocuta crocuta
CCCAACCGACTGAGTCACCCAGGCGCACCTTAAGGATCAATTATTTTATAAAAATGATTATGAATACTATGTGCTTATTCAGTAACTGAATAGCAAATTTTAAAACCTGAATTGCAAATACTTTCAAAAACACTTGCAAGTATAAGCAACAACCTAAAACAGTCTTATGTTCTTTATCTTTAAAAGACAAAGCAGCTAGAAAACTTGAATTTTATATCCTCATATTTCCTGTTTTTAATCAGTGAAGTATAGGGCACTTGGGTGGCTCAGTCAGTTGAGTGTCTGAATTCGGCTTAGGTCTTGATCTCTCAGTTAGTGAGTTTGAGACCCACATCAGGCTCGCTGCTGTCAGTGCAGAGCCTGCTTCGGATCCTCATTCCCCTTCTCTTTCTGCCCCTGCTCTGCTTGTGCTCTCTCTCTCCCAAAATATATAAATATTAAAAAAATTTAGGAAAAAAATCAGGTAAGTATAGTTCTCAAAAATACAGTTTGACATTTCATTTCATATGTAAATATTAAATGAGAAAAAAAAGGAAACTCAAAATTGATTTCCGTCATGACATAAAAGGCAAATAATGTGACTCAAGTTTTTCCTAAAAAGATTACTATAATCTGGAAAACACTTTTTAAAAAGTACATTACTTATATTCTATTAAATATTATTTAGGAAAATACATGTAATCTGGTATATACAAACACCATGGTCCATAAAATGAAGGCCCAATATAGGCTTTCCATTATGTACAATGAGTACTTGACCATCTTAACCTTTAAATCAGAAAAACTTGTTTGATGTAAAGAAATTTGTCTCCAAGGGTTTTGTAAAAACCCAACATTTCAATATATAAAACAAGTGACCAATCTCTCAGCTGCCACTATTTATCTGGACTGCCCTACTTATCAGCAGCTCTCCATTCCAGATGCTTATGATTAAAGAAAAATATCACTTCCTGTGTTTCTAGTATAGTCTGATCTAATTCTAATATAAAATGATTTAAAATAAATCAAATATGTGAATACAGGAGAAAAAACTAACCATTCTTAACATGAGATAAAATTTATAAAATTCTAAATTTATGTAATTGTATTCTAAAATTCTAAAGCTTCTAATTTCTAAAATTATAAAGTTTCTAAAATTAAAGCCAATATTCTAGTCAGAAAATATTATAGGACAAAAAATGTTACATAATACTACCATATTAAATTCAGAATGGCTCTTCTTTCAAGGAGAGGTTATTATTTATAACATCACCTAAAACATTTTTTGCACTTAGCAGTTAGAAAAAAGGGAGTTAAACATGTGTAACTACAATGAGAATCCATGGTGGGACACCTGGGTGGCTCAGTTGGTTGAGCATCCAACTCTTGATATCAGCTAGAGTCACAATCCCACCATCACAGGATCGAGCCTTGCCAGGCTCCGTGCTGAGCATGGAGCCTGCCTGAGATCCTTTCTCCCTCTGCCCCTCTCCCCCACTCGCTCATGCACTTTCTCTCTCTCTGAAATTTAAAAAAAAAAAAAAAAAAAAAAGGCACCAANTATAGTTACTGCAGAGAATACCTTGTTTGTAGGAGCTAATTTAGTAATCACCAAAAGAAAAAGATGAGTGAAGCAAAATTTTACAAATGAAACCGGAATAATCTGTTGTAGGACAAATAATAAACATTCTTCATTTAAGTACTGAAATTAAACAAAAGTTTATCTGTATGACAGAAAATGAGGGGCGCCTGGGTGGCTTAGTCGGTCGACCTTGGCTCAGGTCATGATCTCACAGTTCGTGGGTTCGAGCCCCGCATCAGGCTCTGTGCTGACAGCTCAGAGCCTGGAGCCTGCTTCAGATTCTGTGTCACTCTCTCTCTGCTCCTCCCCTGCTCATGCTTGCTCTTGCTCTCAAAAATAAAAAACATTTAAAAATTTAAAAAAACAAGAAAATGAAAATATGCTTATCAACAGCTGTTCTAAGAATAAGAACAGTTTAATACGTACACTGTTTAAGAGGTGCTGTATCTCATTTATTTTTAGTACTTCTGTTAGGTAGGTACAGAAGATGATATTCCACTTTACTAGTTGGGAATTCAAAGCACAAAGAAGTTAACGGGCTTGTTTTTAAATCATAAAACTAGTTAAAGGCAATGCTGACTTAAAACCCTAGTCATCATAACAGAAAATTTTAAGTGGGCAAAGGACTTAAAACAGGACTTCTAATACTCCAAAGAAGACATACAAATGGCCACCAACCTCATGAAAAGAAGCTCAACATCACTCATCATTAAGGAAAAACAAATCAAATCTATGAGATACCATTTCAACTCTAGGATGCTATTATTAAATAAAACACTTTAGAAAAGAAGTATCGGTGAGGATGTAGAAAAATTGGAATCCTCCTAGTGAGAATGTAAAATGGTACAGCTGCTATGAAAATGTATGTGAATTCCTTCAAAAAAAAATTTTTAGGGGCACCTGGGTGGCTCAGTCAGTTAAGCGTCCGACTTCGGCTTAGGTCATGACCTCACAGTTCGTGGGTTCGAGCCCCGCGTCGGGCTCTGTGCTGATAGCTAGTTCAGAGCCTGAAGCCTGCTTCGGATTCTGTATCTCCCTCTCTCTCTGACCCTCCCTTGTTCACATTGTGTGTGTGTCTCTCTCTCTCAGAAATAAATTTAAACAATTGTTAAATTTAAAAAAAAATTAAAAATCACAGAATTACTATATGATCCAACAATTCCACTTCTAGGTATATTCCCAGAGGAAGGAGAAGCAGGGACTTGAACAGATATTCGCACACCAATATACATAGCATTATTCACAACAGACAAAAAGTGGGGGAAAAAACCAATCATCCACTATCAGATGAATGGATAAACGATATGTGGAATAAAAAATACAATGGAGTATTATTCATCCTTAAAAAGAAATGAAATTGTGGTGCATACTACAAGGATAAAAACCTGAGGACATTATGCTAAGTGAAATAAGCCAGAAAACGACAAATACTATATAATTCCACTTACATAAGGTAACTAAAACAGCCAAATTCATAGAGACACAAAGTAGATCAGTGGTTACCAGCAACTAGGAGGAGGGGACTGTATAAGGAGTTATTAAAGGACAGATTTTCAATTTGGGATGATGAAAAGTTTCTGTAAATAATGGTGACAGTTGCACAATGTGAATATACTTGATGCCACTGAACTATACCCTGAAAAATGGTTAAAATGGTAAATTTGTTGTGTCTATTTTACCACAATAAAAAAAACTAGTTACCCCAATTCCTAGATTTTTATTCCATTAATCTAATAGTTTCCAAACCTTTTATTACAATCAAGAGAGCTTTTAAAAATTCCAAGACCAGGCCATACTCCCAGGTTAAAACACAGGCACATCTCTATTTTTTTAAACATTCAAGGTTATTCCACATCCAGACAAGTTTGGCTACTGCATTAATCTAGATTTCTGGAGCTCTCATGGTACTTTTTTTAATTTCTTAAATTTGTAAGTATAACTCTAACATCAGGTATGCCAAACATATCTCTAGGAGCAAGAGATCTTTATTAAAATCCAAAGGATAATACTTTACCTGTGAATTTTGGATAAACTTCTGCTCACTTAGTAAACACTTTACTTACACTATACAGTAAAGAATACTTAGAAAGCAATAATACTCTGGTTTACATCCTCAGGTGCTCTGCAACTACTCTTTATATGCTTTTATTTCTCCAATATAAAAAATTTGCAAGGAGGCACCTGGGTGATTCAGTTAAGTGTTCAACTCTTGGTTGCAGCTCACGGCATGATCTCACAGCTTGTGAGTTTGAGCCCTGTGTCCAGCTCTGTGCTAAAAGTACAGAAGGAGCTTGCTTGGGATTCTCCTCTCCCTCTCTATCTGCCCCTCCCCTGTTCACACTCTGTCTGTCTCTCAAAATAAACTTAAAAAAAAAAAAGAGAGAGAGAAAAGAAATTTGTAAATATTCTGTTTTACTATTACCTATCACTTCAAAAAGATGCAGATACAGGGGCGCCTGGGTGGCTCAGTCGGTTAAGTGTCCGACTTCGGCTCAGGCCATGATCTCATGGTTTGTGGGTTCGAGCCCCGCGTTGGGCTCTGTGCTGACAGCCAGCTCAGAGCCTGGAACCTGTTTCAGATTCTTTATCTCCCTCTCTCTCTGTCCCTCCCCTGCTCATGCTCTGTCTCTCTCTCTCTCTGAAATAAATTAAAAAAACATTTAAAAAATTAAAAAAAAAAAAAGATCCAGATACAGAACAGTGGTCTACAGGGTCGACGGTCTGTCTCATTTTTCATGCTCTATAATCTAACTCCAATACTAGAAAGCTGTATGACCCTAGATAAGGTATTTATCCTCTCTGTGCTTCAGGTTTAGCAGCTGGAAAACTGAAGTAATAACAGAGTTGTTTTAAGAAGTGAGTTAATACATGTTAAGTCCTAATTCTGAACACAACCTGGCCAGTTCTGCTGGTAGTTTTTCACTACCTCCTCCCTTGTAGAAAGAAAAAGCTTCCATATTATTCATATCTAAATCCAATAGTTGAAAAGGATAGATTTATGGGAGTCTATGGTAATAATCGTATAAGAATTGATAGTAAAAAAAAAAAAAAAGCTTAACAGAGAGGAAAAAGGGAACAAGTCTTTCTTAGCACTTAAATTTTCTCATAAATATTTCTGGAAAGCATGAGAATGTAGAAAACTGACCATGCAAGTCCTAATGACTGAACCATTAAAGAAATTTCATGAGTCATAAGTACTATTATATCATCACTTAAGATTTCAAAAAATAAGATGCATAATAATCTTGATGAGACATTAATGATAGACCAACACAGACAGGCTGCAGAGAGGAGGGGAAAAAAAAAAAAAAAAAAAAACNTATATGCCCAACTGGGAAAATAGTAGGTACTTTGAGATAGACGAGGTTTCCCACATCACTGAGATTCTCAGATTTTAACATACAATTCCAAGAGGGTTCAGAAGACCAGATAAAAAAATATCTTTTATCAATAAACACTAAACCAAGCTCAGCTGGGCTAACAGTCCTGGAACGGTACTGCTAATGCAACAGCTAATATATACACGTGGCTACTGACACTTGAAATGTCCCCAGTCCAAGCTGAGATGTACTCTAATTATAGAATATACATTAAACTTCAAAAACGTATTTAAGAAAAGTAAAATATCTCAATATTCTTTGCATGATTAATTATATGCCAAAATGATATTTTAGATGAGTTAAATATATTAAAATTGATTTCACCTGGTTTTTGTTTTTACCTTTTTTAACATGTCTACTAGAAGATTTAAAATTACATTTGTGGCTCACAAAATTTCTACTGGACAAAATTACCTTCGAATGCAGGAAGAAAGAAAATAAGTCCTTAGAAAACATAACAGTAATAGCTCTTATCTTACCTAGAAGTTCAAGTTTTCAGAGGATTTGAGAGACCCAATCAAAGGACATCCTAAAGCTATATAAAATGGCTGCTAATATATCTCCAAATGAAACTTAAATCTTGTATTGTTTATATTTATTAAAATATTAGAGATAAAGTGACTGTGTAGAAACCACAGATATAGTAAAGATAAACAATTTTATGGGTGAAATTTAAAGTATGTTCTTTCATGTATCATCTTAACAAAATCTTGACCAACTAATTTAGGAAAGCTCCTAAAGTATTATTTTAATTATAACTGTAAAGGCTCTGGTATAAACAACACTATCCAAAAGAACTTTCTGCTATGATGGAAATTCTCTATTTAATCTACATTACCCAATATAATAGCCACTAGTCACAGAAGCACTTGATGTATGGCTAGTGAAATTGAGAAACTGAATTGTAATTTTATTTCAATTAACTGAAATTTAAATAGCCACCATCGGCTAGTGGCTTCTATCTTGAACAGCATGGCCTCAAAATTTCTTTAAAAGAAAAAAAATAGGGATTGTATTTCCTTATTTTGCCCTAATATTCTAGTTACAATTAACTCTGTACAAATACTTAGGGATATACTCTCCATCCTGTGAACTTTTTTGCCTGCTTCACCCCACAAAACCAAAATATCTTTCTGTAAACCAGGCTTTCTATGCTAACACTTAACCCTTAATTCCAGAGCCCAAAGTAACGGCTTAGGACAGAACAGACATTTGATCCCATCTCCTTTGTTATATCCAGAAAAGGTTTATTCTATTTATATATACACACATAACTACACACATACATATATGAGATATATATTATAGATATATCTGTATATCTATATCTATCTATAGATCTTTCCTATACTGCCTTTTAAAATTGAAGTTAAAAAGGGGCACGTGGGTGGCTCAGTCAGTTGAGCGTCAGACTTCAGCTCAGGTCATGATTGGGCTCTGTGTTGATAGCCAGCTGAGAGCCTGAAGCCTGTTTTCAGATTCTGTGTCTCCCTCTCTCTCTGTTCCTCCCCTGCTCGTACTGTCTCTCTCTCAAAAAATAAATAAAAAAACAAAAAAAAAATTTTAATTGAAGTTAAAGATATCTTACATAGTACAGTAAAAATCTCAAAGTAGATTTACCAACCGAATATATTTTTGCATAGAAAATAATTACATGGCTACATCTGTAGTTGAGAGAACACAGTAAAATTAAAGTATATATTAAATGTTCCCTATTAACTTACTTCTCTCCTCTACAATCTCAACTGCCATTTAGCAGACTCCTATGTGAATACATACCATAAGACATTGGACTAATAGTCTTTTTGTAAAGTTTATTTATTTTGAGATAGAGCGAGAGCACGTGCAAGTGTAAGAGGAGCAGAGAGAGAATCCCAAGCAGGCTCCACACACTCAGCATGGAGTCCAAAGCAGGGCTCAAACTCCTAGGGCTTGAACTCACGTACCATGAGATCATGACCTGAGCAAATGAAGAGTCAGACACTTAACTGACTGAGCCACCCAGGTGCTCCAGGACTAGCAGTCTTAAAAAAAATACTAGTAACCTTCTACTCTGTGTACCTTCCTACAAGCATTTAAAACTCTTACTGGGGCACCTGTAATGTTAGTAAGTCACTGGTACTTATTACATCCATTTGCCTGTGCTTTCACTAGCAAACACAGCGACTGTCATCTGATTTAGTCCCCTACACTATAGAAGATACATAAACTGTTAAGACAAAACACTGGTCATTCTTTTAATAATACCTGAAGGTGGCAGATTTAAAAGTAATTCTTTTCAGTTTCTTTGTGTTAATTACCCTTAGAGCTTCTTAAATTTCTGTGGTTAATTACCCATAATAGTTGAGGGGTTCTTTACAGCTAACCTAGCTATACCACTTGATTGAATTTCATTTCCTGTCTGAATCCCTGAAGACTGTTACAGTTAATCAGATAATTAGCTATACTGAAATCCAGATTATTAGAAGATGAAAATCTATATGTAAGGGGCATAAAAGGAGAAAGAATAAAGAAAAGGTCAGAAACATTATTTTCTCCTTTGTTCAAATCAAACCAGTTTTCACAGTACCAATTTCCTTCCTTAACAATTGTGTTAAATCTTTTTAAGAATGTTTATACAAGCTTAACAAAAAGTGAACTGATCAGTAAACAAAAATAGTATATATGATCCTTAATGGATTAGCTTCATAATGGGCTAGACATGCACTAACTTATAATCTAATCTTTATCTACCTTCCCAATTATCATTCTACTGAATTCACTGGAACATAGTAGTAGTCCCAAACCAGAATTTAAAGCAGTTGATAAGACTTATATGCTTTTCTTCTACTTGTTTTTCCTTTTTAATGTTTATTTTTGAGAGAGAGAGAGAAGAGACAGAGAGGGGGAGAGAGAGAGAGAGATAGAGAGCAAGCACACATGCACATGCATGCAGGGGAGGGGCAGAGAGAGAGGGAGACACAGAATCCAAAGCAGGCTCCATGCTCCAAGCTGTCAGCATAGAGTCTGATGCAGGGCTTCAACTCATGAACCGTGAGATCATGACCTAAGCCAAAGTCAGACATTCAACCAACAGAGGCACCCTGGTACCACTCTACTTGCTTTTCTTTTTTTTTTTTTAATATTTTTATTTATTTCTAGGAGAGAGAGAGACAGCGTGAGCAGGGGAGGGTCAGAGAGAGAGGGAGACACAGAATCTGAAACAGGCTCCAGGCTCTGAGCTGGCAGTCAGCACAGAGCCCGATGCGGGGCTCGAACCCACAACCGCGAGATCATGACCTAAGCGAAAGTCGGACGCCCAACCGACTAAGCCACCCAGGCGCCCCTCTACTTGCTTTTCTAAAAGGAGGGGAGATGGCAGGTAAGTTCCTTTGAAAAAAGATTTGACGAACAGCATTTATCCTTCCTAGATAAAATCCGTTTTGTTCCACAACTATCCTTCAAGAGTAATTCAAAACAGTATATACTATTTCTGATACCACTCCACTAACAAAACACAATTTGAATTTAGTCCCCCTTCTCAATGGGTCAGGCACCTAGGTGGCTCAGTCAGTTGAGTGTCTGACTTCAGCTCAGGTCATGATCTCATGGTTCGTGGGGTCAAGTCCTGCATCAGGTTCACTGCTGTCAGCACTAAGCCCACTCTGGATCCTCTCTCTCTGCCAACTCCCCCCCCCCTTCCCTCCCCCACTCATGCTCTTTCTCATAAACTAACTTGAAAAAATAAGTAAATAAAAAATAAATGGGTCAATGCACAGGAAAACACTAGGGCTCAATTACAAGATTAAATAACAAGTAGAATCTATTGGACTTACAGAAATCTCCAATATGAAAAGTTCTATTTTCTATTAATAATATAGCCCATTAAGAGAGTTTCTTTCACGAAGAGAAATAAAGATACTTCCAGTATCTTACATGGCTCATCGAACACATTCATTTACCTCTACTTCTTTGTGAAACACCCTCCACACAGACAGTAAAAGGCAGGAGCACAAAAAGAATGGTAGAGGTGAAGGCAACAAACAAACAAAAACTGGTCACAAAATTTGGTGAGCCAGCAAGCAAAAGCAAAAATAGCAACTAACTTATTAGTAAATAAGGGCTAAGGGAAGATACCAAGATAAAACTGAATTAAACCCACAGAATCTCAAATCCCAGAGAGGTGCAAAAGTTGGAAGAAAATGGTAGATCTTTGAAGGTGGATGCATGGTGTAACTAAAAAGAGAAAGAATGAAAGTTCAACTTGACAATAAACTATTAAAAAAAAAAAAAAAAAGAATGAAAGTTCAAATGATGGCTCCTAGACCTACTTCTCCATCCTGTAGACAGGCTCTTTACATCTTTCCAGATAGGTAGAAAACCCAGTTCACTCTGAATTGGATGAAACAGAGGGACTCTGCACTTAGAGATACTAGATACAGCTGAAATGATGTATTCAAAAGAGGACTTAAGTGAAAATCTAAATACAAGTATAGTATTTCCTCAATATAAATATACAACTACAGCCCCCTTTCCCCATTAGGTTCCCTAAACATCGACAGCCAAGCTTATACTCTCTAGTTAGGATACTAAAGGACTCCTCTGGGAAAGTGATTAACTTAAAATGAGGGTAGGGAGGGACACATACAGACAGACAAGCAACAGGCACTCAATAAAATGACCAGGTCCCTCGACCAGTCACCCTACTAAAGCATGCAATTTCATAGTTACTCATGTACAAACAAAATTTCCAATTGACGTTTTAGTGCCCAGAAGTCTCAAGAGTAGAAAAGGAGGTAATTTAGATATTCAGGATCCCCAAATATTATTTGTATTCCCTTCCTAGCAAACTACTAGTGCATGGGCACTACCAAAATAGTTAAGACAAAAAAAAGCAAACAGGAAATCTAGGAAATAAGGGAAAAGGAATTCCCAAGATGACTGCTGTGAAACAAGCATAGTATAGAACAACCAGTCCAAATTGGAATAGAAGAAGGAAGGGCTCAGAGATTTTTTTTTTTTTAATATTTACTTTGAGAGAGAGAGAGAGAGAACGTGAGGGCACATGGGGGAGGGGCAGAAAGAGAGGGAGGGAGAGAGAGGCTCTGTGCTCCCTAGCAGGCTCTGTGCTGTCAGCGCAGAGCCCAATAAGGGACCCAAACCCATGAACTGTGAGATCATAACCTGAGCTGAAATCTAAAGTTGGATGTTTAACAATAGGAGCCACCCAAGTGCCCCTTAAATAGATATTAACTAACAGGAGAAGGGTGCCTGGGTGGCTCAGTTGGTTGAATGTCCAACTCCTGATTTCGGCCTCGGTCAGGATCCTAGGGCCATGGGATCAAGCACCAGGTCAGGCACTGCACTGTGCGGAACCTGCTTAAGATTCTCACTCTCTCCCTTTGCCCCTCTCCCTGGCTCATGCTCTCTAAAAATAAATTTGCAAACAACAACAACAAACACAGAGGGCATCCTGGGTGACTCAGTTGGTTGAGTGTCCAACTCTTGGTTTCAGCTTCAGGTTCATGATCTCACAGTCTGGGAGTTCAAGCCCTGTGTCAGGCTCTGCACTGATGGTGCCTGGGATCCTCTCTCCCTTTCTCTCTGTCCCTCCCCAGGTCATGTGTGCACTCTCACATTCTCTCTCTGTTCTCTCTCTGTTCTCTCCCTCTCTCTCAAAAATAAATAAACTTAATAAGAGAGAGAGAGGGAAAGAAAAAAGAAACTAACAGATTACAAAAACTACTTAAAGAAAGGGAGGGAAGATTTGTACTTCTGGTAGATAGTCTGGGAATGAATCACCCATCAGTGCATAGATCAAAGATCAGCAAACTTTATCTGAAAAAGAGAGAATAAATATTTTAGGCTAAATATTTTAGGTTTTGTGGGTCATCTATCTCTCTATTCGGCTGTGCTGTAGCGTGCAGGCAGGCATAAAATAATCCATAATGAATGAGCATAGCTGTGTTACAATAAATTTTATTTACAAAAACAGGTGGGAGGCTATATTTACCCTGTGGAGTAAGCAGTTCACCAACTCCTGACATAGATAATTAAGTGAAAAAAGAAATGATCATCAACACTGAGGAAAACAAAAAGACAGAAAATGGAATATAATCCTAATATACTGTTTGGCTTGGCTACAAACAATATTTATATAAATCATAATAGGTATTGTTTTTTATGAACTCTTGTAGTCTTATTGGCAAGATAAGAAAGAAATGAAGTGAGAAAAGCCCATACAAGTATGCCAATGTCCAAGGGATTGAGATGGGGGAGGAGTATAAAGCAACTAAACCATCAATACAGAGTCAATAAATTAACCTTGAATGACTAAAAACTCAAGAATAAAGCATGTTATTTGCTTTTAAATTTTTAAATAGGTAAATTAAAAGAAAGTTAAAAGAATTAAAAAGGAATGCGTATAAGGAGCACTTCTAGGAGTTGGGGCTCAGAATCACGGCTTTTCATCATTTGAGATCTCAGTAATCTGCTTGACTTCTTAAAACTGTATTAATGTGTTTGGTGAACATTGCTAATTACCAGCCTGTATTTCCCCTTCTTCTAATTGCCTACCTAATGTCTATCTCTATTTCTTCTAATTAGAAACCTTATTTTGTTCCGAGTGGCAATGCTCCCACATAAAAATATTTTTATTCTCAGGATAGCCAACGTTGGCTCAAGTCTCTAGGAAGGAACCTATTTACTGATCCAAGGAACACCCATTCTTGATTCTTCCCTTACTCTTCCTGCCTGAATTCACTGTGAGTGAAATCCAGAGGTACATCATCCACTGGGACCGTGTGGATGAAAGCCAAAGACTAAAAATGACATTAAAGTCCAGGGAACCTGAGTCCTTGAAGACATTAAACAGAAGCACCAGTTTTGAACTATATACCTCCAGATTTCTTGCTATCAAGAAAAATCAATTTCTACATAAGCCAAGTGGTTAAGTCTTCTGTCTTTGGTAACTGAATTCATTCTAACCTGTACAATGAATTTTTTTTTGTTGATAATAAGGGTTTATGTTCATTTTCAAAGATGAAAACATATAAGAGCCTAATTTGTCCGGGCTTATCTACTCATCCGTTCTATTAAAAGACTAAAAGGGCGCCTGGGTGGCTAAGTCGGTAAAGCGTCCGACTTCAGCTCAGGTCATGATCTCACAGTTCATGGGTTCGAGCCTTGCATCGAGCTCTCTGCTGACAGCTAGTTCAGAGCCTGGAGACTGTTTCAGATTCTATATCTCCTCCTCTCTCTGACCCTCCCCTGCTCACATGGTCTGTCTCTCTCTCAGAAATAAATAAAACATTTAAAAATTTTTTTTAAAATAAAAGACTAAAAAGAGAAGTTTTAAAGAACATTAAAAAAAGATGTGCACATAACACATAAAAGATGGCATCTCTACAATGATACAACATAACCAAATGTTTACTTCATATCCTCACATCTTTCAGGAAAAACTAAAAAATTTCCTTTTCTCTTCTCTCACATTCCATCTTAGCACTGTTTCATCTCTTAAAGCCTCACTAATTTAACAACTGCTTGGGACCAAAACTTCTAACAGACTGTGTCTCATATGATTTAAATCACAGAGAACTGTAGCAACCTAAAGCTTTTACATGCACAGGAAAAGTAGGTATCTTAAAAGTCTTCTGTGCCTCTACCTACTTTATAAATTAGTGTCATAAATTTGCATAATTCAAAGTTCAAGAAAATTACAAACACTCTAAGACTAAATAGGTCTTATATAGAAAAGCACAAATTTAAATTACTTTAAAGCAAAATGAGAAGTTTGGGAATGAGAAGGGCTAACTCAATCCAAAGCATAACTACAGATCACTATCTTTTACAAGTATTAGTATTACTTAATTTTAACAGAGTACTGTGAATATACTTGCACTAGTATAGTACTAAAATAAGCACTGTTCATTGCTTAAGCCTGTGCTTTCATCCCACATTTTTTCTATCATCCCAAATAAAATTTTAGGCCACTATACTGAACCACAGCCTAGTCCCATTTCAAGAAATCTCTTAAAATATGTAAAAAAAAAAAAAAAAAAAAAAAGGTGAAGTGATCAAAGAATATCACATATTTATAATACTTTGCCAAAATTAACCTCCTTCATATGTCTATAAGATAGCTTGTTTTACTCCACATTTTCTGTAAAGCTATAAAAATTAACAAACCTAAAGAAATGTTAAGTAAGAGTTTAAATAAATAGCTTACCTTTTATTTATAGGTTTTTCATCTTTTTCATAAGGCTTTACAAACCACTTGCCAATGCGTACAAAGTTCCGGTTCATTAAACACCGCTCCAACAGATTGTGAACTGCTTTAAAAAGCAGAGTACGACATTCATAGGAAAGTCCATTCTCCCACACTCCATCTTCCTCTTCTGAAAGAGAAATGAAAGAAACAAAAAGTAAAGTAGTGGCACTATATCTACTGAGAGCCAAATTAGAAGTATTACAATTTAAACTCTCAATTCATAAACCCCACTACTACTTAGTACCTTAAACCTACCACACCTCTGAATATTGAGCTACCATCACTTCAATATATCTCTAGACATTAAGATATCAGGTTTCAAAGTTACTCCATAAGGAATAAAATGCCTAAGTGCCATATATTCTATTAAAGTACCTAAAAATCATTTTCTCACTGCATAAAAAAGCAATGACGTAATGCAAACATACTGATTTGGTTTCTGTATTCATGAAAAGGCCATTTGTATAAACTGGGATTTATTAAAGACATATATCTGAGATGCCAATTTCTAAGCTGGCTTACTTGTTAGTTACCTTGCCCTAATTCCTCTATTCATTCAGCTTGCCAAAGAAATTAGCCAGTTAATAATTAACCCAGAACATTTTATGTTCATCAGCATTCTAATCCAAGACTCAACTATAAAAATAAGTAATAAATAAAAAGGAAGCTTTTGGCACAGAGCCTAACAAGCAACGCATTACTAGCCACCTTAGGTCTCATTTCAAATAAATGATTCCCATGATTAATATTCAGTATAGGATCCTCTACTAGTGGAAGAAATTTTAAAATATAAAAACCTAAATTTTGGGACGTCTGGGTGGCTCAGTCGGTTAAGCGTCCGACTTCAGCTCAGGTCATGGTCTCACGGTTGGTGGGTTCAAGCCCCGCATCAGGCTCTGTGCTGACAGCTAGCTCAGAGCCTGGAGCCTGCTTCAGATTCTGTATCTCCCTCTCTCTCTGGCCCTCCCCTGCTCACGCTGTCTTGCTCTCTCTCAGAAATGAAACATTAAAAAAAATTTTTAAAAACCTCAATTTTAAATAGCACTTATGATAGTTATAACTACTCTCACTAACATTAGTTAGCAGCCTCAGCTTTGCCAGCTCACCTATTAACCACTCCAAGTTAACTTATCAAAAAATGTTAACATAGTTATTTCAAGATAAGTCTGAATATAGTTTAACAAAAATGTATTACTCTATCCCTTTCATACCTTTAACAAAGCATCAAATAAATCCTCCTACAAATTGTACCTGAGCTTTTAACTTATTTTGTTTCAAATATAATTTAGTATCATTTCATAGCCTATATACCTTTATAAACATTTTACAAATATGGATCATCTTTCAATATACGTAAAAAATACATGATAAAACCTTAATTCAACACTAAAAATGTCTATACTCACAGAAAAATAATAAACTATGATGCTTTTGAATAAAAGCAGATGCATGTGTTTAGAGGGACACATGATTGACATTCATAACCTACACAATAAGTCAGGAGAATGAACATTAACTAAAAAGCAGATGATGATAGTGGACTTTAACTGCACTAGAAATTTGTGTCACTACAAAGTTAATGTTGATTTTATGTTGTTCTTTAAAGTGTTTCCTAAATTAGTCAAGTCTTTCAAGACAATTAATTATTTTTCCGAAAAGGTAAACTTTAAAAAAAAATGAGGAAAGCTTTAGAAAATGAAAGCTGGAATGATTTTAAATCATTAATATTAAAGACAAAAGGTTTTCACATTCTATTATAGACAACCATATATATGTACATATACATATGTGTGTCTATATATATATACATGTATATACACATCTATACCCACTTAAAGCCAAAACTTCACGAGTTTCACTTTATTAAAGAAAATGGTAAACTAAAAGAGAAGTGGCACACAGGGACTTCAATTTAATTATTTAAGGGTCTAGATCACAAGTATATTTGTGAGTTGCTGAGAGAAAAAAATAAACTTTAATCAATATGCTTTCAGCCTAATCAGATTCTGTCATTTCAAAATTAAATAGTCACATTAAAAGTTTTACCTCAAATTATGATTTATGATTACTAAAAATATGCATATTTTTAATTCCAAGAAAGTTATCCTGGGAGTATCTCCCAGTTCTTCACTTCTTTGTAATCTATTAGTATATTTTTATTGCCATTAACCTCAAAAATCCTTACCTTCTGAGAAGCACAATGGTTATAACATTTGTTCTACACAAGAAACCTTTACCAAAACCTTTTTAACTAGTTCTAAATTCAAAAGCCACAAAGACCTAAGACATAGAATTACCATTACATATCAGAGTTGTGCAGTTACTATAAACTTCAAATATCAAAAAATTATTCACTTAAAACTTGAGAATAAATTTGCCTTCTTCCAAAAAAGTAAATAAAAAAAGTCTTTGGAATAGTAAAAGATTGTAATACAATAATCTATATACACTTTTCTTTTCTTAGAGCAAGTGAGCAGGAGAGAGGGATAGAGAGAGAGAATTCTAAACAGGCTCCACACTCAACATAGACCCTGACACAAACATAGACCCTGACACAGGGCTTAATCCCAGGACCCTGGGATTATGACCTGTGCTGAAATCAAGACTTGGACACTCAACTGACTGAGCCACCCAGGAACCCCTATGTACATTTTTTTTTTTTTACATAAAATTCAGTTACACTTGAAGTTAAATGATTTAAGAATACTAAATATAGTTTAGAAAATTAATCAGTATTAATTTTCAAGCATCTCTCTCCTTACTCTAAATTTTAATCTAGGGAAACTCAGGTGAACTTAATGCTTTTATCTAGAGAAACTGAAGTGAATTTAATCTTCATTTTACATCATGCCCTCAAACGCCCACAATTTTCATTAACACTACATGGGAGTCAGGCATAAAACAAATTTAAACTTAGGTAACAGTCACCTGTTAGAATTTTCTAAGCCAACAAATATCTTAAGTATATCTTCACCTATACGTCAAGTAACTAAGCAACTATTACACTAAAGTAACATAATTTTTCACCACTGAGGAAATAAATCCTAATAACACTCAGTGAAAAGCCTAAAGGTTTTTTGCTTTGGGGGTGGGGGTGGGATCACACAGAAATAAGAGCCTACTGAGCAAAGCTTCTAATAACCTGATGTTATAATAACTATAGTAAAAATACTTCTCTACATGTTGTATTCAGACATGAAAAGTGAAATGGTACAACCAACCCACCCAAGCCAATGATATGCACCTCTAACACTAATTAAAACAAGCTTATGAATCTCAACACTAGTATTACAATGGGCAAGGAAGGTAGAGGGGAACACATGGCAAATCTTTACCTAGCTCTTTTGAATTTAATCAACCATAGCCTAATGGAAAAAGTCTGCTTAATGCATTTAAATAAATGTTTTTCCTCCTCTTATATCTGTATTCGCAGAGAAAATAGGTTCAATTTTGTTTATAATACTTTTCCATTAGAACTTTTAGCATTAGAGTTCTTCATCATCATTACTTGAAAAATTTTTACAAAGTATCTATTTGAAAAAAAGATAATAGAGGTTCAAATGCTAAATTTGACTACCATGAAATATTTTTTTCCCTGAGAATAGACTATAGTGATGATAAACTATGTGACAGATCATCAAAATAATTCTGAGTGGTGGGGTGCCTGGCTGGCTCAGTCAGTAAACAGACATATGACTCTTGATCTGGGGGTTGTGAATTCGAGCCCCACATTGGGTGAAGAGATTACTTAAAATCTTTAAAAATAATAATTCTGAGTGGAGAAAAAATGGAAAAACAAACAAACCAAATGAGCTGATACACCTAATACCTAATAGTCAACATTTTTCTCAAAACTGACATCTTTAGGGGCGCCTGGGTGGCTCAGTCAGTTAAGCGCCCTACTTTAGCTCAGGTCATGATCTCAGGGTCTATGGGTTCGAGCCCTGCATCGGGCTCTGTGCTGACAGCGCAGAGCCTGGNAAAAATTTTAAATGGATAAATTAAATTTTAAAAAACTGACATCTTTAAACATCTCCACAGAAATAAACCAGTAAAAAGGAAATCTTTTCCTAAACAATTTTGCCAAGCTATTAAAATGCAACATACACAAATGAATAATGAGTAGGTCAAAATAATGATGGTAGAAAATACTATCTGAAAAAAAAATGTCCTAAAAGAGTAAAGAGAAATGTTTAAATCTCTAATTCAGTGTTTGTCTTGAATTGCCCATTCACAGCCATTCATTCAACAAATATTACTGAGAGCCTTAAGCTGGCAGCAGCATTGATCTACGGCAAAACCTGAAAAGCTCTGGTTTAAATACCCTTATACATGTTGATGATTATCGTTGATATGAAGATTTCAAAAATATGGTTTCTTGCTCAAAACAGACAGTACACAGAAAAAATATGACAAACAAAACTGTTCCTAGAAGACAAGTCAATAAAAAAGCTGGGTCACAAGTAAATTATGGAAGAAAATAAAAGTGAATTAACTCTCTTCAGGATAGCTGGAAAACAAAATTTTTTAGACACTAGAATCCTATACTTCACAGATGTTTATCTATTTGTTAATCCTGTTAAAGGTGCCACTCAAGGTTAAATTCCACTATAATTAATATCCTTCAATAAAAGAATCTAAAATTAAATTCTAAAACTAACGAATGGCCCATTTAGTTTGACAGTATTATGATGAAATTCTTGTATAATGAAAAGTATTTGGACACATTGCTAAAATCCCATATATACACCACAGGAGCCAGAAAACAAATATTTTTAGCCCTGAGTTTTTTTTTAGTTCTCAAGGTATCAAGTTTTCTCAAAGTCTCATCACATTCTAGCTTACTATAATTTTTTTTAACAGATGTAAACCTCAGGAGAGGTTTTATTTTTATTCTTTTATTTAAGGGAAAGACTGAAAGCCAATAAAGTCAGCAATAAAATTCAAAAATAAGTGAAGGCACAAAAGAAGAATACCCAGAAAATTCTTCTCCTTCAAGGACACACTAATGGTAAGAAAACAATCTTGCTTTGATGCAAACTCATAGCACACTTAAAAGAACCAATCAGTCCTACCCACTATAGATAGGACTTGTGACCAGGGGAATTAACCTAAAATGTTTCCAGCACCAGTTTTATACTTCTATCACACAACCACTAAATGAGGTTTGCTACCAATGTTAAAACAAGAAACTAACAACAACAACAAAAAACAAAACAAAACAAAAAAATCAAGGCTGTAATCAGAGAGGAATTTTGTTCCTAATCCTTCTATCAAAACATACTGATGATAATGACTCAACAATCCATTCTCTCAGAGGAAACAGAGCAAAAAGTTAAAAAAATAATAATATTACACAGAAGTTTTTGGCTTTGGGATTCAAGGAATATCCTGAACAAATGTCTTTCTGGAATACTACAGTTAGGCCGATACTAGTTAGCACAAATCCTAACCCAAAACTCATTAATTAGGTCTTTGCAAATTACTAAAAACAGTATTGACTACTGCTACAAAACAAATAACTGAGGATTTAAAGTATCAAATTAGATTTCGTTTGCTATGACAGATTTTTACCAATTAGCAATAAGATGAGTTTACATTCTATTTCTATACCTCATCTACACTTGAAAAGTGACCAAACACATGCTACACCGGCAAAATTTAAAATGCACTATAGAACCTGATCAGACTCTTCAGAAATATCAAGATTATAAAAATAAGAGAAGTCTGAGAAAATATCACAGTCTAGAACAGCCTAAGGAAACAGGACAACTAAATGTAGTATCCTGGACGAGACATAGCATAGAAAAAAGAACTTCAGGTAAAAATAAAGGAAACCCAAACAATGTACAGACTTTAGTTAATGCTACTGTATCACTATCAGTTCATTAGTTGTGAAAAATGTTAACAATATATAAGATATTCGTAATAAAAGCTAGATGAGGATTATACAGGAACTTTCTATACTATCTTTGCAAATTTTATGCAAAAGTATTTTTAAATTAAGAGTTTTTTTTAAAAAATACACTAAGGATGACACAAAAGAAGGGAGTTAAGCAAAGGCATTTCTGTACTTTTATAACTGAATATTTCAGTTAATAAGAAAAACAGAATTCTAATCTTTGGAAAACAATGCTTTCCCTGCTTTCCCCACCAAGTAGAGAAATATCACCATAATCACAAACATTTCAGTAACAAGATGTCATAGGTGCTGAACCAAACAGAAGGGCACTGCCTGTGCCTGCAAAAAGCAAGCTCAAACTAAATTAACCAGCTTTTTAGTTACCACCTGGGTCCTTCCGGTTCCCCTTTCCTCAGTGCTACACCTCCACTTGGAACTCAGGATTGCCTCCTGCAGCTGATGCCACCCCTACTGTCCAGCTGCTCTCTTCTCAGGGGAGCTTAAGAGAAGGGAATAGAGTGCCACAGATGGGAAGAAATGAAAAAGGGGTTAGCTAGAGAGACAGAGGCAGACTAATTATCCCAAAAGGGAGGCAGACGGTGTCCCTGGAGCAAAGAAAAGGGCTAGACAAATATACTCCATCTGAAAAGACCTTATTATTCTTTAAGATATGTCTGATTTAAGTAACAACATTCTAAAGTCAATGACAAGTTAGGGGGGAGAAATAGCTAAAACATTACATAAATACCAATGACTACACACACTACAAAATAGACTTTGGAACAGTAATTGTGATTATACATACCACTCCTAATATATTTTGCTTTACTATTTCAATTGCTTTCACTCTGATAAGTTTTTTAACGTTAATTACTATTCAATGGCATTCAGCAAAATCTAACAATTAAAACCTAATCTTCCAAAAATTATATTCATTTACAATCAAGATCAATATTTTAAACTACAGGTAATACCAGTTTTTTAAATTATGCTATAAAGTAAAATTAAACTACAGAAGCAGTTTTTTAAACTATAGCCCAGTTTTAGGAGGAAACATTTAACATGAAATTTAGGGGAGAAAAAAAAATCCATACAGTATTTTCACATATACATCACAACAGCTTACGTTTTTAACTTTAATAGGCTTAACTTTCAAAACATTAGTCCTACTACGGTAAAACTAAATACCTCACACCTGTAAAATAATCTTTGATTCCACAAAATGTATTATATGGAATCTGGGGTGAGGGGGATCACCTGTTCAGATGCTCTGCCAATTTTACTAAACTAAAATCCCCAAGTCAGCATTATAGTTTATCAACAACTAGTTTATACCTATAGTTCATAAACATCATTTAAATAGTCTCCAAACATTTTAGTAAGTGGTTTTTATGACCACTTAAAATAAAGATTAAAATAACTCTAGCATACCAAAGTCAATGGAAGAAAAAGGAAGTTGGCAAGCTTAGCGTTTGGCATGACAATTGAAAAGTATCATCTTGCTGATGCCATAAAGATTAATTTCATATCCTGATATATATGTATATATCATATATTTGTGCATATACATATATAAACACATCACTTTACATATTTAGAATTACACTGCATACTTAGAACTAAAAACTAATCTCTCCAGTAGGGATCTTATTAGGAAAGCTGAAAAATCTGGAAACATTTATCATAAAAGAATTGCAATCACTCTCAAATGTAAGGATTAGCACTGAAGGCTTTGTTCATTAGAAGGTAAAGGCGACTTTCAAAACAAATGCAACACATACATTCCTACAGAAAAGTTAGTCTTGCTAAGGGCTTATTTGAGAAAGCCACCTGGATTACATTACATCCAAAAATAAAATAGGTCTTACAGGTCAAATGGACACTAACAGAAACTTCAGAGTGCTCAATTTCAAATAATGCTTTTTTTTTTTTAAGTTATCTAAAAGTCCTAAATTTACCGGTCAAGAATCATTACCAAACATCTCGCTGAAGGGGTTGGCATCTTGCATGCAAATAACTAGTCATTTACATTCCTATCATCAAAGATTCAGTTAACATTAATTCTTACAGTCAAAGTAAGGAAAAAACATCAGTGATTACTGTAAGAGTGCTATAGTTTCTCCTTCTAAAGTAACATTTAATCCTAAAAGTCACAAGAATAGACAGAAGTAAACTTACTGATACATTTATAATAAAATTATTTCTTTGTAACTTTTTAGATTATGACCCCATGTTCTATAAAAGCTAAACAAGTTGGCACTAGTCTCATCTTAATGATAGTCTTTGATGAAACAGTATCTAAAAGAATCACTCTCCAAAAATAACACAATTAACATATGCTTTCATCCATTAATATAGCAACAATTAACAATAACTAAATATGTACCTGAAAAAAACACATGAGAAAGTTACAACATTTCTAGATACCCCTACAACTATCTGCATATTCATACAGTAGATAGCAGTGGCAAAATTGACTCAAATGGTTAGTTACATATGCCTCAAATGACTGTTAGGAACTTTATGCTCCCCCCATTCCATTTTTCTTAGGTAATGTAACATATCTTCCCTGTGCCCTATCTGCAAAAAGTTCATGAGGAATCTAGGTGGTGAAAGAACAAAGTTATTCAAGACTAAAATATAAGTAAAATAAAATAACCACAGTGAAATAAGCTAAATTTTTATCTGGCTTCATACCTAATAGTGTTTCACACACACACACACACACACACACACACCCACCTCAATTTGTAATATAAATGATTTTTAGGAAAAGTGTACAATGTTGCTGTATCATTACTTAGAAATGATAAGTTGCTTTCACCTGACAAGTCATGGTGAATAAGGTCTGCAAAATTGGGGTCTTCACCCCACCAAAATATCCACAATTCTCTTCTTCCAGGTCTTTGATCTCGCCGCCAAACACCAAGTACATCTGCCTTAAGGCAGCGACTAAAACTGCTCAAAATGGGGTCTTCCTCTGTCACCGGAAACAGAATAGGGGCAGAAGTTGGGCCTTGCCATACATATCTTTTCCATTTAATTCCCGTCAAGTCAGCCTAAAGAAAAGAAAACATGATCTATTATTACACATTCACTCAAAGACAAAAGTACTCACTTTTAAAGTCCCTTCTTCCATTAAGACATTACAATTTTTCAATATATACTTAAGATATTAAAGCAGACTGACTAAAAAAAATGTTTAAGTGAATAAAAATTTAAGAAACAGTTAAGTAATTAACACTGACCTGTCACTGAATAGCTATAAATATTGTGTCCCAAAGAGAAATAAAAGAAATGTAATAATGTTTAATATAAACAGGTACTTTAATACCACACACTTAGTAAACATTTCCTAAGTTCAGTTCCAACTGGTCACACTTGTAACAGAAAATTAATTTTTAAAGACTCATCATCCCATCTTTACAGAAGTGATGCCTCTAATGAAAAGAAATGTGAACTATAAGTGAAAAAAATTATTGTTAGCTCTTCATATATCCCTTTTAGAAAAAGTGAAATAGGTGCTCACAAAGAACTGTCAGATTTGTAGTAGTCTATTTTCAAAGAACCTGAACCTAAAAGGACCAAAAATAGACAAGACAGGGAAGACAGAAACGTAAAACCTGCTGTTGTCTTACTGCATCTTTAGAGATGCTGATTAATGGACACTGTACAAGAAAACATTTTATAAAAGAGAAGGGCACTAGAAATCCCTTTTTGGCATGGTGAAAGAATTGGACAGAGGAAATTCAGTAATTCTTTACAGCACTTAAAGGTGTAAAGCCTAAGGTGCCGAAAATGAAACTGCTGATACATGACTGGCAGTTTACACTTGCCAACTAGTTGTGCTCCGCCCACTCAGTTCACTTACCTATCACATTCTCTCTCAATATTTCTCAGAGCACAGAAAATACGAAAAAAGAAAGTCACTGAAACTTTAAACCACGGATGAAGCTAAGCTACTGCCCAATTGAGGACTAAATATTTGCAACAGTTGGTACTTTTCAAAGTCTTAACAGTTGGATGTTCCCAGAACTGGGCCAACCTATAACAATTGTCATTCTTGCATCCGGCTTCCCTAGGCTTTTCAATAAAACGAGGAGCAGCCTGCTCAAAGCATTCTAAAAATACAAGCAAAACAGACAAATACAAAAAAATTTAGTGCAAAATCATGACACCTCCTCCACTAGTCCGTTTCAGTCTCACACAAATATAATGTTGTAATAAAAGCAAGATGGCTAGAAATTGTCAAAATGGTAAACTGTTTTCAAAGTTTAAAGAGAAAACATGTGAAATGGTTTCTACTGGTTTTTACACAGGGATCTGAACTCATCGAAGGAAGAAACTAATCTTCTGCTGGATTGACTCATTAGAACGTAAAACGAAAAGAAGATATTTAGTATCTAAGTTCCGGTGTACTGTTTATTGGGGGAAACCAAACTACCAGAGTGAGGCATAAAGGCGCTGGGAGAATGAGCAGTAATGCAAAGTGTGAAAAACGATACATGATCAATAAGGAGAAAAGCAATAGTTAAACGAGAAACACAGGGAAACGTGAGTGTCCAGCCAGATAAGAAGCACAAGTTGAAGGCAGGACTACGGGGAGGAAGAGTCAGAAACAAGGGGGTAAAAAAAAAAAAAAGCCAGCACTCCTACACCAGAGCCCAGGATGGTGGGTGAGAGAACGCTTCCCGGGGTTGGTGCGGAGCTTGGCCGCCACGCCGACTCCGGCTGGGCCTAGCCTGGGGACTCGGGCATCTGGATCAGACCCGGACCCCCTCCCCCACGGCCCAAGGGCGCACCTCGCGGCCCCCTCCCCCACCGCCCCCTTCCCCGGGGCCTCTGCCCGCGGCCCGGGCACTCACCAGGCAGAACAGGTTACAGTGACAATCTTCCAGGCTGGCCCCGTTCGGCACGAAGGAGGAACTCATCGTCCCTCACAGCAGCCGCCGCCGGCGCCA